>NC_041389.1:79219875-79271228 GCF_002162155.2 Triticum dicoccoides | reverse complement strand
GGGGAGGGAGAGAGGGGGTGGGTGGATGGGTGCTACGCGTCTGTCCGACACACGCGACCACCCCGACAGGACTATGCTTCGGTGCCTTAAGGCACCTACCTTTGTGTCCATGACATGTGGGCCCAACAGGTGGCTGGCCCACATGTCAGTGACCAAAAGGCAGGTGCCTTTAAGGCACCAAAGCAACGTCCACCCCGACACGACCCTGGTCTGCCTGGTGCGCCTACATTTGAGAATGCAAACGAATGTTCTTTCATTTGCAAACGAATCTGTATGTATTACCATGCCCGTGTTTTCCTTGCAATAATTAGTCATACGAAATGAGATACTCCCTCCGTTCACTTTTGTAAGTCGTTTCAGACAACTTAAAATGAACTGTTTTGCACATTGTCTGAAATGTCTTCAAGGTCTTACAAAAGTGAACAGAGGGAGTACTATAAATTAATTAATGAGGAGTTATTTGAAAAAACTTCGAAACAGTATCCATGCTAACGTGGATTAGAGTGTGTGTCACATAATTAGTTATTTGAATTAGAGTGTGTGTCACATAGCGATCTCCAATTCTAACGTGGATTTCGCATTTCACTGTATCCACGCTACTTTTTTTAATACAAATTCATATGTATATGATGAACACCATGGTAGTGAGAAAACTTTTGGATGGATTCAAAAATATGACCTACAAAAAAGCACAACAAATTGAGTCAATGTCAACTTTTCAAAACTTAGTATGGCACGAATTCCAAATAATTACGCGTATGCATGGTCCTCGGTTCAAATTTTACAATGTACACCAAATTGAAACATTGATATTAAGTCTCGTACTATGTACATTCAAATGTTGTTTTTACCCCCCCACCCCCCGCACAAACGCTACATACTTCCTGTATCGGTCAATCTTCCTCTCCTAACCACCATAGGAAGCTATCAGTTTCCAACACACATTCATTCTTTCTCTCCATGTTCCGATCTCTAAGTCTCTCAACTACACAACCCCTTTTTCCACTATGTTACCAAATGTATTTACCTCACACACCCGCCATTGCACCCCATGCTGAGCTCTCTCTCTCTCTCTCTCCCCTCTCCCTCTCACCCTCTCGCGCTAAATACATGCATTGCCTATCTAGCCCCCTCCCTCAACCTCTCGTGTGCATGCACACACGTTGTATATTTAGGTCACTCCCTCGAGACTGTCTCACTCTTTCTTCCGCACGGCGGGCCACACTCGCTCAATCTTGCTCTCTTTATCTGAGTCTCGTTTAACCTCGTTTTCCTTCACACACAAATGATATATCTCCCTGTTCGGGCCTTGATCGACACACTCTATACTCTCTCACACAGATTGTCTATCTAGGTCAGTCCATCCGAGCCGCCGCCACTCTTTCGACCTCATGGTGGGCCACGCTCGCTCAATCTCTCTCTCTCTCTCTCTCTCTCTCTCTCTCTCTCTCTTTGTATGTCTCGATTGACCTCGCTCTTTCTCGGACAAAAACGATATATCACCATGTTTGAGCCCAATTCGACCTATTCACATTGTATACTCTCTCACACACATTGTCTATCTAGGTCACTCTCTCCAACCCGTCTTACTCTCTCGATCGCACAGCGACCCTATGTGATCGGTTGACCTTGCTTCCTTCCAGGCACAAAATATATCTACACGTTTGTGACTGGATCATCTCTCAAGCTCTATCTTACAGCCCTCACCCTTGCTAAAAGCTCAATCGGACAATATCTCTCCAGAGCATATATATTTGTTCAATGAATGTCAGACCAGACTCACTTTGTCTCTCTATCTATATGTCTCTCGATTGACCTCGCTTTCTCACACCGTATCTTCTACGCATTGAAACTACTACCTCTCCATCCCTCGCAAAGCCGGAGCTATTTACATTGCGAGGGGCACTCCAACCTTGGATTAATTTGTGTAGGCATTTATTTCGGTCGGTTTAGATTATATTTTCGTAGCATTCGGCCCACAACTACTCCAAACACCGTTGCAACCCACACAACTCCCCTAGTTGATTTCCCTCTAGCTCAGTCATCGCTCTCTCGCACATCCTTTCTCGCCTTCAACGTCGCACCATGGTATTATTGAAAAAACTATGTTGTTCTCTTTAATTATTATAAATAGGCTACAAAACTACACACCGATAGTCCACTTGGAATGGAACAAATTTTGACCCACAAATTAAAGTGCTACAAACTACAAACCGAGGGGCCCACATGTCATGAAACAAATTTGGACCCATATACAAATTAAAAAAATAAAGGACAAGGATCGAACATGCGACCGGGCCTTCAAGCCGCACGTCAATAGGCAACATACGTAGAACAGCAATGTTTGTTGTACCCACCTTTGTTCACATAATGTTTTTATATTACCACAGCCTAATTAATGGATAGCATGTAATATTATTTTTAGTACTATTCGCCTTCACTTACTGGTGGGTTCCATGTGTGCTCTCTCTCTCCTCCCCTTCTGCGTTTAGACGCACGGGCAAACACAAAGAACTCGCGTGCGATGTTGCCGTTGACCATATCTTGACGCGTTCACAAGTCACGGCACCAGTTTCACGTACTAGCAGCACTAGTCAGTGCACGTTAATTTGGAAGTATATTAAGTGCATGCGGATATTAAGTACTAGAATATTATTTGCGTGTTATTATGTGATTAGCACTATTTTGGCATGAAATTAACTGCACGCTAAACATGTTGAGTGCTCGACATTGAAGCAGTCTAGGTCGTTGGATGACAAGGAATACATGTGGCTTGATGATGTTTTATATTTAATTTGATACGGCTCTAGTAGAACATTCATTCGATCAAACCATAGATTTCGTTCAGTCTGACTCCGACTTTAAATTATACGACGATCGATATAAAATAAATGGAAATGATAAACGGTCGGATTTTAAGCATGGCAATCCGAACGTTTTTTCATGGCAAATTTAGATTACATGGCGGTGGCAGGGGCGTCTCGCGGTGGGAAGCGGCTCCTCTGCCGTGCTCTGTGTGTCGCCGAGCCACTGACCGACGACAACGGCGGCGTCTTGTGCCGTTGTTGTCGTACTCCTGGACATTGGCCTAGCTTCAAGGAAGGCCAAAATGTTCTGGACTTCGGAGCGAGTCAACTGGCGGGAGGAGGCGACTGGCGTTGGTGCAAGGAAGGGGTCGACGGCGGCCATCCACGCCGCTGAGGGGGGCACTGGCACCCGCGCGGGGACAGGCGCTGTCAACAGCGCGGCGGAGACATTCGTGTGCACAGGCACCAGCACGGGCGCTCACGTCAGTGCACGCGCAGGCGCATGCGCTGGCAGGTGCACGGGCACCGGCACGGGCGCGCGCGTCAGTGCACGCGCAGGCGCATGCGCTGGCAGGTGCACGGGCCGTGAAAGTCGGCGGGGACCTCGTGGAACCCCGTGGCATCAAGCTCGGCGACCATGTGCATCTCCCAGCCCATCAATGCCATGGGGATGGGCGCTGGCGCAGTCGGGGCGACGAGAGCCGGAATGGGAGTGGGGACAGGCGCGGCATCTTCCCGCAAGGCCAGTCCTAAAGCGCCTTATGTTCTTGAGACTCCGGCTGGGTGTCTTCCTCAGGAAACTGGAACACTAAGGGCAGACCATCGTGATGCGGCATGGCGTACGTTTAGGTCAGGCTGGTTGGAGGTAGACGACAGGAGAATCGGAGAGGAAGAGAGAAGATTGTAGCGATACCGGGTAGTGCGGGGTTGATTTTAAACTGCAACACCGACGACATTAAAAGTGGGAGCAGTTGGGACGACGGTGGGCGGCGGAGCCTGGTCAAAGGGCTCGCCTCCCGATGAGTCTGCACAGCGGTCTGCTCGCTCGCCTCCCTGATAGCCGGCGCAGCGGTCTGCTCGCACGCCTCCCGTCGACTCACACGCTTGCTGGGACGGCACCTGCCGATGAGAAGCGGGGACTCGTGGCGGCACATAAACGCCCACGGTTTCAATAGTGAAAGCGTTCGCCTTAATGTGACAGGTCTTTGTTCCAAAATACCTTGGCTCTTCATTTGTGCAACTTGTCATAAGCAGCTTGTCTCGATTAAAGAAAACTTACGAAGTAATATTTGTGCCATATCACGTGACCCTGCTCAGTTTCAAGAATTTATGCTCACTTTTTGATTTTCTGAAATTTAAGATCCAGGATTCGAAACAATATCATAACCTGCATCATGCAATAAATTTTCAAGCCATACATTTGTCCTGTTGTATTTCTTAAGAAAGGATTTGGTCAAACATTTTGGTTAGTTAGACTTCAGACAAGTTATATATGCAGAGTAAAAGGATAATCCCTCCGTACCAGTGCATTGCCTGATATATTAACTCAAGTACTAGGCACGAACATACGGGATCAATTCTGTGCTCATCCTGGTGTAGTAGTAGTAGTACTAGGCAATGCAGTTGACGGGTGACCTTGACGAGCGGTGACTGAGGGAATTGAACTATGCTCGGCACGGTAGGTAACATTGTCTAGTTACTAAAGCATCCCCCCATTGTTCATCGGTAGTCATTATGGACCGGGGACATGAGGGGAATTTCCTAGGGCTGGAATTTTGGCCGCCCGATATTTCGACTTGAAACACCGAGGCTCGACTGGTTGGGGTTGCCTAATGTGCGTACCACACACGCCATCGAAGGACACGAGCCCGGTTTTTTTGTAGGATCAACACGAGCCAAGGTCTGGCTGGTACGCCGTTGGGTCCTACCATTCGAGAATACGAAAGGAACCTTTTAAATTGCCGAATGAATCTATGTGTATTACAATACCCGTATTTTCCTTGCAAATACTAATCTCAACGTGGTAATTGATTTATGACGAGTTGTTGAATTAGAGTGAGTTTGTGATATAGTGATCTCAATGTGGATTTCACATTTCATGGTATACCTAGAAAGTTTTCCAATGCAAATTCAAATCTAAAAGATGAACAATATGGAGGTGAGAAAACTTTGTATGTATCAAGCATATGACCACACACACACACACAGAGACACACACACGCACGAACACAACAACAATCCAATAAGTATAGTGCATCTATTTTCCAAACGATGCATGTATGACACGCATTCAAAAATACTCCCTCTATTCCTAAATATTAGTCTTTTAGAGAGTTCAACAAGTGACTACATACGGAGCAAAATGAGTGAATCTAGATTCTAAAATATGTCTGTATACATCGGTATGTGCCAGTCCATTTGAAACCTCTAAAAAGACTAATATTTAGGGACGAAGGGAGTAAAATGTAAGACATCCATGGTCCTCAGTTCAATATTTAAAAGGAACATAAAACTGAAACATGAATATTAAGTCTAGTACTACAGTACATGCAAATGTTGTGTCTAGGCGGAGCTATGATTGTCGGGGTTCAACCCCTCGACCTTAGATAAAATTGTGGAGCTCTGTTTAGGGTTGTTTAGATTATATTTGTCCCTACCCTCCCAACCACCGATTGGTTGTGCACCCCCACCCCTCCTCCCTGGCAGAATATCATGTGCCCCCATACCTTAGATGCTATATGCCGATACGAGTTGCTTGGAGCTTGTAGATCTGAGATATAGCAGTTCACATGATGTGTCTAATTTTTTTTGCAGGAAACCTTGATGAGTTTGAGAATTGCACACAATTTGTACAAAAACTACTCAGATGCCCTTGGATCCCATATCCAACGACCTCGAAGCTCGTATCACCGTAGCATATCTAAGATGAAGGAGGACATCATATTCTCCTATATGTAAGAATATCATGTGCTACCACACCTTAGATGCTTTGGTGATACAAGCTCTTCGGAGCCGTTGGATTTGTGACCCAACACCTCCTTGGTGGCTCGAATGGTTTTTTTGCAGAAAATCCCCAAAAGAGTTCGGCCACTGCTTACAAGCACAAAGACTGCTCAGATGCAATTGGATCTCAGATCAAACGACCTCCAAGCTCGTATCACCGTAGCATCCAAGCTGCGATATCACCTTATGTTTTCTCGCACGGGAGAATATGAGGTGCTCCCACACCGTAGATTCTATGGTGATACGAGTTCACTGAGATCTAAAGGCCTACAATAGGAGGTTTGAATGTTTTTGCAATATACATCTGATAGAGTTTGGGAAATGCGCAGAAAGTACAAGTACTACGCATGTGCCATCTGATCACTGATCATAAGACCTAGATGCTCATATCACCGTAGCGGGTAATTAAGCTACAGGGAGCACCTAATATGGAGTATAATATCGAAAATCATCTTATATTTCTGAACGGAGGTAGTAATAAAATATGGTTTCTGTTTGAATTAGAACCAGGTCCGCGGTGGAGATGAAGTTCTCAAAGTCATGCCATGTGAACTGGAAGACCTGATGATGAGTTCTACTGCTGAACTATCCAGCTGCTGTGTCCTTGTCGCCACGTGTCCTGAACTAGTGTTTTCCTGTAGCATTGTTGTCAGGCGTGTTCTCGAGGCTGTACTTGACCACAACAATTTCCTGGCTGTGCCTTCGATTACGAAGGGTGTGGTTCTTGTAAAGCTTCCCAACAAATCTGATGTGGCCTGTCTTCATCATCATGTTTATGAGTGGAAAGACCACTCTGTTAGGTTCTCCAAGGTTGACAAGATGGTGATGGTGCATGTAGACATCTCACATGAAGTCCATGGCCTAGTCAGTTATGCGGGGTTCATCCCGTAGGTCGGTGGCAAGAAATAGTCTGCAGAGTTTAGTTAGTGCAACTTTGCTTGTCTGTAGTAAGTACTATTGTTCAGTACTTGATTTGTGTTTGTGAACCCTGTATTGTTTATTAGTACTGCCGCTTTTGGTGTGTGGTCAGTCCTTGAGAACGGTCTATGTTAATGTCTATCCACTCAATTCAGTCTATATATTTTGAAGTATCCAGATCATATTTTTTGTGAGGACGGTTTATCAATTATGGTTACACTCCAATATCTATATGCATTGCAGGGTTTATCACACCCACCAGGATTTCCAGTCCCATGGATGTTCGGTCCATACAATTTGTCACGACCTTTGGATTTTCCTGCTTGTGGGAGTAGGCGGGGCCCCTGCATGCCACACGTAGTTGGACGATCAATCTTGTGTTTAGTACTTCAACATAGTGATTTCCTGGTAAGGATTCACTCGTGTCACATCAAGTAAATCTTATTGATTTACCATCTAAATCTTATTGATTTAATGTCATGTTTTCTTTCATTTCCTGCAATTTTACGATGCAGGTTTTGCCATGTGACATTCATCACAGAATAAACCGTTTGGTTTGCTCTATGATGGCTATTTTTGCAGGTTTCACTTCTTATGTCGTGTCAGTAACGAAGGCACTGTCCATCACTTATATTACTAGAAAAAGTTGGATCAGTCTACTTTCTGAGTACAAGCTGAATCCCTATGATGAACTGCAGTTTAGTTTATCAAAAATGCCACAATTAGTCCTCGCGTTTAAAAGAAATGAAGAAAAAAACTGGATCATGGTCACGGATCCTAGTCAAGTTAGAAAGCTGATCATAGCAGACCAGACACGATCGCCGCTGTCTCACACATCGGTACCACCTTCAGCAACGGATCGAGCACCGATAGTTGCTCTAGCACTGACAGCGGCAGCAGCTCAGTCTGATCCAGTTGAGGATTGGGCACCGACCGCGTCAGGGGATCGGTCTGATCTACTGGAGGATCGGGCATCGACACCGGCACCTGCTCCGACACCGGCACCAGCTCTACAAGGAGCACCATCTCCGGCAGTAGCGGCGGCTTCGGCACCTGCACCAACACTTGCACTTGCATCTGCTCCGGCCCGTGCAGTTGCACCGGCAACAGACTGGGCTGCAGTTTGCACTTCATATACCAAAGTCCTTACAAAGACTGACATGTCCACCTTGGTAAGCATTGGCCGCCCAAGTGCTGTGTTCTTTTTTATTTCCATGTTGTTTCACATGATTCACTGTGTTGATCTAACTGTTTGGGTATGTCTTCTTGTTTGCAAACAGAGAATTCCTAGAGCAACGAGGGAGTCGTTCAACAATCCGGGCGACCGCAGCCAAGTTTCTCTTACCATGCGCAGCCTGGGTGTGAATGAACCTGCTTAATATACCGTAAGTACAAAGGATGGTCGCATGATGATTGATGCTAAAGGATGGTCAAGGTTCAAATCTAAATCATATCTTGTGGTAGGGGATGATGTCAAAATCGAACTTTCTCGGCAAGGAGAGCTGGTCCAAATCAACTTTGAAATTCTTCAGTAGCAGCACGCAACTGCCGAACTGATCTATCCTCCGAGAGATTTTGATGTAATAATCTGGCATGGTGAAACAAGTGTCCTGTGTGTATAAGTAGTATGACAGTATTATTTATCACATGGTATATCATTGATAAAATTGCAACTCTGATTGCTGGTTAGGAACTGTCGTTCGATTTCATTCCAATAGCTGCCATGCTTTATTCAATTTTGTGTATTCGCCTTACGACAACATCTAAAACCAGCGCCGTACCAATCGCTTGCAATGTGAAAAGCGCTGAGGTAGAACACATGGCCCCCCAAACATGCAGGGTCGGCTTGCGGCCCAAAGTCCAGAACCATGAGCCTATCTGAGTATTATATTCTCAACTGAACCCCCATAAAAAAAGCTGAACCCCCATAATGCCCGTGCGTTGCAGAGGGAGTATATTTCTCGGCAAGGTGAGCCTGTGATATTAAAGATTTGTATATTTCTTTATAGAGGGAGTATCTCTGTCAAAATATATATTTATGTGTAACTAGTTACTCCTGTCTTTTTACTTCCTTTTGCTGATATGTGGGGCAACCGACAATGGGGTCAACGTGCCATATGCACAAATTAGAGTGCACAACTTCACGGTAGACACACCCCGGTCGTAGAGCCGCAGTAATGCCCAATGAGCCATCAAATCACAACCCCCCTTTCCAGCTTTAGCAGTAAGCTGGACGAACAAAGCGGCAATATTTCACTGGGCCTGAATCCCCTTCTCCCTCGTCTGCTTGTTCAGAGAAAACCCCCGCTCGGCGATTGCATAGGGTTTTCTCATGGAGAACCAGGTACGAATTCTTCATCCATCCCCGATAGATCCAAGTCCCTTGGTCACAGGTAATCCTAGGAAGGCAGCCGCCGCCGTTGATGCATTTTTCTTCCTACTGAATCTAGTGTGTTTCATTTGCAGTGCCCAAAGTGCGAGTACCCTACAGGTTTCTGCGCCCTCGGCGAGACGCCACACTTGTTCCTTCTCATCCTAATACAACATTTTGAAACGCGCACAATATGTTCCTAGAATCCTCTTTTCTATCCGGGAGGGTGGGTTTTTTTAACATGCTGTGTTCTCATATTATTTTTCCTGCAGTGTATTATTTGCTCTGCCAGAACACATGTACTCAAGATGCTCGGCCTTGCCATAACTGAATACACTAGTTTAATGGTCACAGTGAAGACAAGCCATCGATATTACTTCCGAGTTGGGTTCATGAACCAAGAAGATTTTTTTATGGCCGAACTTGGATAAACTTTCTCAAGTATTACAGACTAAAAGTTGGCACACGAATGTTGATGGAAATAGCAGAACCTGGTCTCATATTCACTGCGATCTTCCACCCCGACATCGTTCCAATTGTTCATCCATGTTAGTTTTGTATCTGGTTCTTGCTTGTTGCCTCGATTACTTCTTAATCCACCTATTCTGTCTAACTAATCACAATTTAACTTTAGAAGTAGCAACGAATCTCTCACGAAGATGCTACTTCTAACTAATATTTTCTTATAATTGGTGGCACGTGTAGGTTTTTTCAGAGTTAAGCAGTCTGCTCGTCTGTTACTCTGTAATAACTCGGCTGTTACTAATGGCACTGAAGTTGACTGGATCGACATCCACAAGTTCCTACACTTTATTGATCGTCTTGAGGTCCTTGTGGGGCGTTCCAATGGTGGAAGGCCACGTGGGATATGTGTGCCACTGCTGCACTCGTTGAACAGGTCCAACTGTGTCGAGAAACTTATGGTATGAGCTGTTTTATGTTATATATGTTGTTCATAAACTATTGCTTATACACAGTTTTACAGCTGTGATCTTCTTGAAACAGGAATTGTCGAGTTCTATTGTTCCTATACAGATGCCTGACCATGGTCGGGTTAGACTTGCGCTTGGTCACAACATGATGTTTATGTCGACCTACTCAATTCCCCTTGGAGGTGAAAAGATACTTATTCATGGGTGGTCTCAAATAATGAAGGCCCGTCCATCTTGGAGAATTGGACAGAAGATTATGTTCATGCTTTTCCATGGCTCTAAAGCGAATATCCTGTTTACTGACCATGTTGCGAGATGAAGTCGCTTTCAGAAGGTTGTGGATGTGCGGGGTGGCGCCTGGGCCTTGTCCTGGGGCTTGGCGGCCTCACCCTTGGTTAACTGTAGGCAAAGTAGCACTGTTCGAGGCGTCCTTTGTACGGTTGAACCTGTATAAGTACTCATACTGCTTCCAGCTTTGGTTGTTAAGTGCCCTTGCTGGTTTCAGTTAAGGTTGTTAAGTATTCCTGCTGCTTTTATAGTATGTCGTGTTTCTTCAGTCCTGTCTTCCTCCAGCCGCCAAAACCAAACCAGCGCCAGCGGGGCCGCCTGCTTCTGCCTCCCACGGCTGGCTGCGCCTCAGCGCACGCATCGCCACCCCACCGTCTCCTAAATCATTAACGCCGACGCCCTCCACGCGCTTTGGTGCGCTCGCCGCAGCGTCGCCCTCTCACGTTGTCAACATGGTCAACAAACAACAGGAATTAGTCGATGTACGTGGAGAGGATGACAGTAGGGGACCACCATGTCAGCGTATGGAAAAATAAAATGCTTCCTCCTAGTGTTTTCTTGACATCTGGGACCCATGACATTGTGAGCGTATATGTCAATAGACAAGAGAATAACACAAGATCGGCTGACACCTGGGACGTAGCTACTCGAGCAATATTTTTTTGTTTGGTATTGTTGAGACGGAGCAAGGTTTGAACTGGGCTGTGGCCCGTCTAGCCCAGACTTATATTTTATGTTCACCATGTGACCAGCCCACCTATTTTTTCTTTGTGAAAATGAGCCTAGTTTATTTTTTCTGAAGAATACCCAATCCATGCCTACTTATTTTTCTATGCCCTGATGGGCTGCAACCATTTCAATACGCCTGCAAATCTTGAAAGTAATATGAAATGGGTTGTAAATATAAAAACAGATGACAAATTGGCAATTACTTTATAATTTCTGATTTTTTTCACATTTTCAGATTCCTATTTCACTGGGCATTAACCTAATTTAAATATATCTTCAAAGTACTTTAAATCTGGCTCGACATTTCGGTATTAAGAATAGTTTGGAACCCACAGAAATATGCGAAATTGGCCCTGGCCAACCAAAAAAACGACTGCAATAAATTGCATAAGAAGTTGCCATGAGCTATATATAAATTATTAAAAAAAGAGGGAGTGGTCTGACTTGTGGGCCTGTTTAGTTGATGCGTATGCAAGATTTTTTTAGTTATTATATACGTCAACAAACGATTCTAGCAGACGTAACCGTTGGATGTCAATCCAACGGCTGTCGTGTTTCTTCAATCTCTGATCTTCTTGCTCCAGCCGCCAAAGCAGTGCCTGCGGGACCGCCTGCTCCCGCCTCCCGTGGCCGGCTGTGCTGCCGCGGAGGCCTCAACTCCCCCTACTACTCCCACCGCTGGCCAGGGCATCTCTCTACTCACCCACACCCCCTGTTATTCTGCGGCGACGGCAGCCTCACACCGCAGCTGAACCGCTGAACCCTCGTACTCCTCTCTTCGTGGGCTTCCACTGCCGCATCTTTCCCGGCTTCGCGTCGTCCCCTTCCTAGGCCTTGCCGTCGTCCACCGCTGTGGTGCTCTCGACGCGGCGTGGTCAATGTAGTCAACGACCGACTTCCATCGGAAGAGTACTGTACGTGGAGAGGCTGACAGCTGGGTCCACACCAGCCACAAGGAAGTGCCTCTTATTACGCGGAAAATAATTATTCCTCCACCTGACAGCAGGTACCCACCGAACGGGCCACCAGTATTTCGCGAAAAAAACGTTTCCCCCTGACTGCTGGGACCCACAGGACAGACCACCATATTTCACGAAAAAAACGTTCCCCCTGCTGTCAGCTCGGACCTGTAAGTGCATCTAGTGCCCCTTAGTGATTTTGGTGTATTGAAGACTTATAGGTTAAGGGACTGATGCATTTGTGAGTGTACACAGGTCTATAAGTCAATGAGGAGTTTGATATTTACAGAGAAAGTCGACCCCTAAAAATGAAGTTCTTCGACTGAAGACTTTGATATTCTGAAGACTTTCTGAAGACTTTGAAAGTGAAGAAATTGGTGTGACCTTGAAGACTTGGTATTCATTCGAGGAGCATGAAGCGTGAAGACTTTTGTTTTCATAGTTTCATTTTCTCTTTCTTGAGTCATAGGAAACACCGTACTGTTAAAGGGGGTCGAGGAAATACTAAGGAAAAATTTCCATGTGATGCTCAACTCAAAATCCTACACCTACCAATCCCTTCGAGTGAAGCCATTGGAAATCTCATACAGTTCAGTCAAGTTCTTCAGTGACAGAGACACAGTTCTTCTGGTCACTGATGACTTTGCTCTGACTGAGGAGTTAGGAATTCGCCAATGCGAATTGCGTACACAGTGAGGAACATGATAGCCCTGAGGAATTTGAGAGTCAAATTTCCGACCGTTGTTGTGCTGCGCGCCGGCTGTCCCAAAATATCTTATCCACCTAACGGTCATATCATTGAAGGGCATTTATGTCTTATCATGTCGGGCTGCTCCCTAGGCTATAAATAGCCGCCCCCTACAACCACTAGTTGGTTGGATGCTCCGAGAGAACTTGACACTTGTCATTTGAGAGCAACCCATCCTTCGAGGACTTTGAGAGAAAATCATCAAGTGAGGAAAATCCCAAAACCAAACCCCCACAAACCCAAAGTGATTGAGCATCACTGAAGAAATTGATCCCGCGTGGATCCGACGCTTGTTACCTTTGAAGACTGTGCTTCTTCCAGACGGTTAGGCGTCAAGGTCTAGAGCATCCAAGAGGAATTATGGATCGCCGAGTGACCAAGTCTGTGAAGGTTTGGAAGTCACCTGAAGACTTACCACGAGTGATTGGACGAGGCCTGCGTGGTCTTAGTTCAAGGAGAATACGGTGAGGACTGGGTGACCTGAGTTGCGGCTCAGAGGCTGGGTGTCCGGGACTGCGTGTCCTCGAGTTTAAATACTCAGCTGCTCCAACCAGGCATACAACTGAGACAGCAGTTGGAACTGGTTTACCAAATCATTGTCTTCACCAACTAACTGGTTCTATTTCCTCAACCTTTCCATTTCCTCATTACTGTGTTGAATGTTGTTCATATCTGTGCTTGAAGACTTTGACTGAAGACTTTCACAAATTCCTCAGTTCAATTTCTTCAGTCTGTTTGTCTTCATCTTGTTATCCTGTGTTTACGCTTTCTGTACTCTGTGCTTGTCTTCATTTGATCATGATGACCATGCTAGTATCCTGTTATGTTTACTTCTGAGTACTTGTTCCGCTGCAAGTAGTTCTTCGCTAAGGAATTTCCTCACCAGCAAATTCCTCAGTGAAGAATTCATAAAAATCGCCTATTCACCCCCCTCTAGTCGATATAACACACTTTCAATTGGTATCAGAGCAAGGTACTCCCTTATTCTGTGTGATTTTGGTTTAACCGCCTGGAGTTTTAGTTATGTCGACCGCAGGTATGAAGAAAGTGACATGCCCTATCTTTGACGGTCATGACTATCCCAAGTGGAAGGCCATGATGAGGAAGCGCCTCATGGCAAGGAACAGCGAGCTGTGGACCGTCACTGAGATTGGTCTTACTGATCTATGCAAGATGGTGAACGCTGATGATATTCGCAAGTACACTCGACTTGACCTCATAGCGAAGGATATCATCTGCTCCTGCCTATCTAGAGATCAATTCGGGCGAATTATGCATCTTGGCAATTCGAAGCTCATCTGGGACCGAATCTCTGATGTCTATGAAGGTCATCGAACTCGTCATGACCCCTGGTTTGAGGATTTCAAGGAATCTCTCAAAGCGATGACTTTCGAGCCAGAATCATCATCTTCTGCATCATGCCTCATGGCTAACGGTGCTGAGGTAACCGAATGCTCCTCATCCGAGTCTTGTGATGATGAATCTGATAATGATGAATCTGATGATGATGAATCTGATGATGATATTGAATCTTGTTATACCAAACTTGTTTGCATTGCCACTAAACAACAAATAGCTTTAGAACAAGTTCAAGATACGCTAGACAAAAGTGATGATATGTTGCGTAAAGAAATGGATCAGTCAAAAGCATTGGGTGAATGTCTTCAGAGAATTCACTCCAGGTTTGACGTCCTTCAAGATCAACATAATACCCTCTTGACTGATCATGAGAAGCTTTCTTCTGAATCTCTTCAAAGAAAGGAAGATCTTGAAAAGCTAAGAGTGTGTTATGAAGATCTTCAGAAGGAGCGCGATTCATTACTAGCTCAACAAATCAGCGCTTCTCAGGAAGAATTTGTTCCCCATGCTTAAAGTGCATTGAACGTGAATCTGCTAATTCTTCACCTGAATGTTCAAATGCTTCAACTGTTACAAATTCTTCATCTGCCTCTGCTATCACTAATTCCTCATCTGAGGACATTGCTAGTATCACTGACAATGCAGGGCTGAAGGAATTGTACATGACAGGCATGTACAAAAGTCTCAAAGGGCATCAGACACTTTGTGATGTGCTTAAAAAGCAGATCCTCAACAGAAACCCTACGAAAGAGGGTATTGCCTTTGAGAGGAAACTCAATGCTGATGCAACATATTGGAAGCCTGAGCAGTACCCCAAGACCTCATGGGTTGCTGCAAGGGGACCTCCTGTTGATCCATCTAACTTATCTGGCTTTACATGTGAATCTCCTCATTCTTCTGATGACTCATTTGACTCCAACTATAAACTGTTCAAAAATCAGAATGGTGAAGTATTCGCTAGATATGTTGGCACTAATTGCAGGAACGGTTCCCCTATGAAGAAAATCTGGGTTCCCAAAAGTTATGTTGAACGTCTTCGGGTGAATGTCCTCATGACACCACCTATGAAGAACAGGAACCCCAGATGGAATTCTTCATATGGACCAAATTCTTCATATGGATCCAAGTCCTCATACGGACCAAATTCCTCACGTGGATCAAATTCCTCAAATGGATCAAAGTCCTCATATGATTATCATCGTGCTAACAACTCTGTCTCGCATGGTAGAGCTAAGGGCTATGAATATGTGCATTATTCTTCAAACCATTATGTTCATAAGTCCTCGAAGAATTACTCTACTTATTCATATGCTTACCCTAACCCCTCTTATGTGAAACGAAATGGTTTGGCATCTTCGCCACCATTCTCATATGGTGCTCGCAGAATGATGAATTCTTTGCCACCCCTCCAGATATATGTGGTGAAGAAAAAGAACTAATCTCTTCTGCAGGGTCAGGTCTCCAGACGCGCTTTAACGTCTGAAGAATTTGCTGGGGACCTGACGAAAATGCTTGAAAGGATGCAGGCGAATCATGATGAAATGAACTTTCATTTCACATGTCCTCATACTGCTATATCTATTTACTGCTTGATGAAATTCATCTGATGAACTTGATATCATATTCTTCACTGATGAAGCATATGAGATTGTAAGCTACACTAATTCATCTGCAGGATGATCAACCCAAAACTACTGAATGGGTCCTTGATAGTGGATGTACAAATCACATGACTGGTGACAAGAATCTATTGATGGATGCTCCCTTATCACCGTCACCTCTGAAGCATATCATCTTTGCTGACAAAGGCAAAAGTCAGGTATTGGGTCTTGGTAAGGTTGCAATCTCTAAGGATAAACACATGGACAAAGTCATGCTTGTTGAGTCCTTAGGATACAATCTCATGTCAGTCTCAATGCTTTGTGATCTTGATATGGTAGTTGTCTTTGGCAAGTATCGCTGTGTTGTGATTATGGAAGCTGACAATTCCAAAGTCTTCGAAGGCTTTAGGAGAGGAGATCTGTATATTGTTGATTTCTCTACAGGACCACAACCAGCCGTGTGTCTACTTGCAAAAGCTTCAGAAGGCTGGCTATGGCATCGATGACTTGGTCACGCAGGCATGAGGAATTTGAACACGCTTGCGAAGAAGAAGCATGTCATTGGCATTGAGAATGTCAAATTCCTCAAGGATCACTTATGCGGAGCCTGTAAAGCTGGAAAAATGACCAAGGCCAAGCATCCAGCGAAGACTATCGTGACCACTACCCGTCCATTCGAATTGCTTCACATGGACCTCTTCGTACCTAATCATTACTCAGTAGTCATTAATGATGCATCTCTATATGGTTTTGTCATTGTTGATGATTATTCTCGATATACATGGGTACACATTGTTACTTACAAACATGAAGTGCAGGAAGTCTTCAAACGATTTTCCTCGAGGGCTTCAACCAACTTTGGTGTGAAGATCAAGCACATCAGAAGTGACAATGGAACTGAGTTCAAGAATTCCGGTCTTGATGCCTATCTTGATGAACTTGGTATTACTCATGAATTATCTGCTCCTTATACTCCTCAGCAGAATGGCGTCGTGGAGCGCAAGAACAGAACTCTTGTTGAGATGGCTCGCACTATGCTTGATGAATACAAAACGCCTCAGCGTTTCTGGATTGATGCAATTGATACTGCGTGCCACATCATCAATAGAGTATATCTTCACAAATTCTTCAAGAAAACGGCCTATGAACTCCTCACTGACAAGAAACCCAATGTGAGTTATTTCAAAGTTTCGGTGCTAAATGTTGGATTAGAGATCCTCACCACAACTCTAAATTTGCACCGAAAGCACATGAAGGTTTTATGCTTGGTTACGGAAAGGACTCGCACACCTACAGAGTCTTCAACATTGTTCTTCACAAGATTGTTGACACTGTAGATGTGCGGTTCGATGAAACTAATGGCTCGCAAAGAGAGCACCTACCTTCTGTGTTAGATGAACCATCACCTGAGGATGCTATCAAGCTCAAGGCAACCGAGGATGTCATTCCTACTGAAGAATCCGCTGAAGAATTCATTCCTGTTCATGAAGAACGTCGAGCTGATGCACCTGAAGAACATGATGAGGAAAATGGTGCTGAAGAAAATGCTGATCAAAATCCTCAGCGACAACCAGCTCATCCACGTGTTGCAAAAGAAGTGCAAGTGGAGAAGATCATCGATGACATTAGCGCACCAGGTCCTCTCACACGCTCAAAAGCTTCACATTTATCTAACTTTTGTTGGCACTATGCTTTTGTCTCTATCACAGAGCCCACTAAGGTAGATGAAGCATTTCTGGAGCCGGAGTGGATTCAGGCTATGCAAGAAGAATTACATCAGTTCGAGCGTAACAATGTCTGGGAATTGGTCAATCGCCCAGATCCTCGCAAGCATAATATCATTGGCACAAAGTGGATCTACCGCAACAAGCAAGATGAAAATGGCCTTGTGGTGAGGAATAAGGCACGACTAGTAGCTCAAGGCTACACACAGGTTGAAGGAATTGATTTCGATGAAAATTTTGCACCTGTTGCTAGACTTGAGGCTATTCGCATATTACTTGCTTACGCTAACCATCATGATATCATCTTATATCAAATGGATGTGAAAAGTGCATTCCTCAATGGTAAGCTTGAGGAAGAAGTATATGTTGCTCAACCCCCAGGTTTTGAAGATCCAAAGAATCCTGACAAAGTCTTCAGACTTGATAAGGCCCTCTATGGCCTTAAGCAAGCCCCTCGGGCGTGGTATGATACATTGAAGGAATTCTTCGTGAAGAATGGCTTCACACCCGGTTCACTCGACCCTACTCTCTTTACTAAGTCTTATGATGGTGAACTGTTTGTGTGCCAAATATATGTTGATGATATTATCTTTGGCTGTACTGACCAACGTTATAGTGATGAATTTGCCTATATGATGAGTGAAGAATATCAAATGTCTATGATGGGAGAGTTGAAATTCTTCTTAGGTCTTCAAATTCGTCAACAACGCAATGGCATATTCATATCTCAGGAGAAATACCTCAAAGATGTACTGAGGAAATTCGGCATGCAAGATTGCAAAGGCATCAAAATTCCTATGCCCACAAATGGCCATCTATGCACTGATGAAAATGGTATTGACTTCGATCACAAGGTATACCGCTCCATGATTGGTTCTTTATTGTACTTATGTGCATCTAGGCCAGATATAATGCTTAGTGTTTGCATGTGTGCCCGATTTCAAGCTGCACCGAAGGAATCACACCATAAGGCTGTGAAGCATATTCTTCGATATCTAGCTCACACACCAACACTAGGATTATGGTACCCCAAGGGCTCTGCTTTTGATCTCATTGGATATTCTGACTCTGACTATGCTGGTGATCGTGTGGACCGCAAGTCAACATCTGGCACTTGTCATTTCCTCGGACGATCTTTGGTCTGTTGGTCCTCGAAGAAACAGAACTGTGTATCACTGTCTACTGCGGAAGCTGAATACATTGCTGCTGGCTCTTGCTGTGCTCAACTTCTTTGGATGAAGCAAACACTCAAGGACTATGGCGTCAACGTGAAGAATGTGCCTCTCCTCTGCGACAATGAGAGTGCCATCAAGATTGCTCACAACCCAGTTCAGCACTCGAAGACAAAGCACATTCAAATCCGTCATCATTTTCTTCGTGATCATGTGTTGAAGGGCGACATCTCCATCGAGCACGTGAAGACTGAAGAACAGCTAGCTGATATCTTCACTAAGCCCTTGGATGAGAAGAGATTTAGCAAGTTGCGGTGTGAGCTAAATATCCTAGAATCTTTGAATGTTCTTTGAAAAGGACACACATCCTAACACTTATGCAAAATTGATGACTTAGATGTGCAACACATGAAGAAACGTTTATACTCAATCAATGAAGAATAACACTCTAAGTGTGAAGAAATTAATGAAGAATTTGATTCTCAGAACCCTACGACAATTGTACGCGGTGTCTAAAATCATCATTCTTATACGGTGGGCCATGCCACCACAAAAAGTTGAAAATCTTCAATTTGAGTTTTTCCTCATTTTTGAAATTCTTCAGTTTTTCAAATTCTTCAACTTTGCAAAATCTTCACTGTTTCCGACGTTTTTATTCATTGGCTATATATATATGAGTTTATGTCCTCTACAGCATTCACTTATGGCTATTTCTTCAAGTTGCTTTTTCTGCTAAGTGAATGTGATCGGACCCTTCCCCCTCTATGCTATACTCAACCCAATCTATTCACAAATTCTTCATGTGCGTTCTATTTGAAACTCGTCCAAAGTCTTCACTGTGTCCTTGTCAGCTGAAGAAATTGCGAATGAAACTTTAAAACAAATCTTATCCAGATTTTCGGTTTTACCGCTCAAACCGTTCCGCATCCCATGATGCATTATTATAATCACCCACGATCTTACACGATCTCATCTGCACAGTACGTGGGTGACACATGTCGCGTGAAGGAGAAAGGGCAGGGGCATGTTCGTCCCAAAATCTTCGGGCGAACAGTTTTTACCGTGGCTATAAATACCCCTCTCCCGTTCCTCACTTCATTTACTCCGCTCGGTCGCTGTCTCTAGCTCGAGCTCCTCAAACCCTAGCGCCGCCACTACTCCATCACCGCCGGTGAGGAAGAGCTTCACTGCCTCAACCTCGTCGCCGTCGTACTCGCGCCGGCTGCGGAAATCTTCACTCTGCCGCCGCCGTAGTTGTCCACCTTTGCCAAGTTAGGGCGTGGGAGATCTAACTTGACGAACTTCACCGCCGTTCATCTCAGTTCCTCGTGTTCTTCAGTTCGGGTAATTAAAAGTTACTTTTATTACACGCTTTGATTCTCAAACTTTTCTGAAAATCTTCAAAGGTGTTTTATTCTTCAAATCTTCACATATAAACACCTCACACACTGTATGCTCTTAATCCATCTCTCTAAGCACTCATTTCTTCAAGATTCCTCAATTGTGCGGATTTTCGATCTGTACAACTCTGGAACCTAAGACAAGAACGCTTAGTGAAATTCCTCAAGGCTCAACTGGTCAAATTCCTCAAAACTTGTCATTTCGAAAAATCTTCTGAGAACGCATATGACCTCTCAAAATTCCTCGCACCTACTGTCGGTGTACTAAAGTAGGGGTACCTTAGTGTCCCAAACTTGTGCACGGGCAGTCGCAGCGTCCCGCGGCAAGGCTTGCCGGGTGCCCGCCAAGATCCTCCGTAGTTCCTATTGAAGCCATTCAAGAACAAAGTGTTTTAACTGAGAAGACAAGGCCCCAGCCAGAGGAGCTTGCCGGGAAGGACAAGGCCCCGGCAAGAGGAGCTTGCCGGGAAGGCCAGCCAAGGCATTTCAAGGAACTTGCCGCGACGCGCCGCGCGTCCCGGCAAGACCCGGCGAGCGACAAGCTTCCGGGCGCGGCAAGACAATGACCGCGGCAAGGCGCTTGCCGCGGCGAAGCCACCACTCTGTTCCCACGCTCCAGCGCATCCGTCGACGTGTCGCCACAGGACCGTTCCAGGCGCACGTGGCGAGAAGCTGTGCAGCCAAGCGGTGCGAGGTGGCGAGTGGAGATGACGAGATAGCTATCATGGCGAATGGTGGCGCCTCTAACGGTCGCTTTTCTGCACTGTTTGGGCGACGCGGACGGGCATTTAATGCCTTTGTCCCCTGTCGTCAGAGTTAGGTAGGATCCACTATAGAAGCAGTTGTACCAACCACACCTTTTACACTTTTACCCCTGCATGCGTTGCCACCTGTCGGTGACCCCTTGAGCCTATAAAAGGATGCCCATGCGCAATGTAGAGGGGGTTCGACTCATTCGAAACCAGAACAATCCCACACTCTCGAGCAAGAACATAATACAACCACAAAGCAGCAGTAGGAGTATTATCTCTCCGGAGAGCTCCGAAGCTGGGTAAAATCGCTCGCGTGCTCCGCCTCGATCCGCTCTTCGTGCGCCCTCCACTCCCTGCCGGACCGAAAGGGGCCCTGCCCCATAGGTGTTTGTTTCACACGACATCTTTGGCATGCCAGGTAGGGGGCGTCGAGGTTGTGTGAACCCGATCCGGCGTTCACACGAGCCAGTTCATCATCATCTTCATCGACATGCCACCGAAGAAGAAGGCTTCGGAGGTGGCTCCTCCGTCCACGTCGATCCCGCCGCCACGCAAACGTGCGGTGGGGTAGACGCCGGCGGAGGAATGGGCGCCGACGAGGGAGCTCACGTTGTTACCAGATCCAAGGACAAGGCCCCACAAACTTCGGCGTCTGTACATGCACCGCGCCCATCTCAGGAGGCGTAGGATCGACAGCGTCATGGTGCTCGCAGCACCATACTCGCGTTAGAACAAGGCCAAGCTGGTGGATCTCGGGGCGTTCAAGACCATCATGCACGTCAGCATGCCGGCGCGAGTGAGGTACGGTCGCCTGGACGGGGTACTGCTCCTTCCAACCTAGTTGGAAGTCCGAGCATATCCCGCTCCTCGCACCGTTCACCGCCACCACCGAAGACTCCAGAAGAAGCGTTGGCCCGAGCTCAACTGCTCCTGGATTACCCTCCAACGGCGGACAAGATCGACGACTGGAGGGCCACCATACAGAGCCTCATCGGCTTCGCCAACGGCGACACTCCACGGCAGCCAGCTACATCGCAGCCGCGGCAAGATTGCCGGATGCGAGCCGATGGCGACAAGACCGGTGGAGGTGCAACCACCGTGCACTCCCCGCCCCGAAGGCCAAGATCGCCGACTCGCCGGGTCAACCTTGACACCGACTCCACGGCGTCGTCAGATCCACGAGCTCGTCGCGATCAATGCCAAGTTCTTCAAGAACGACAGCAAGAAGACGCTCGTACTCGCATCGAGCGTCAAAGAGAAGCGTGGCATCAGTCAGACCAGCGCGCTGGACCTGCTGTTGACATGCATGCGCCAGGGGAACCAGGCGACTTGCCGTACGCGGTAGGATGCCCTGCATTCACTCGTGAGCTGCGGCAAGTCCAGTGGCCCAGCACAAAGAACTTCAAGCCAGATGTACCAGAGAAGTATGATGGCATGTTGCATCCGTCGGAGTTCCTCAGCATCTACACCATCGCGGTGCAGGCTGCCGGGGGACGCGACGAAAAGATCCTTGCCAACTACTTCCCACTGGTGCTCAAGCCCAATGTCAGATCCTGGCTCATGCACTTGCCGGACAACTCCATTTCCTCATGGGCGGATCTGTGCCATCAGTTTGTCGGCGCCTTCACAGGCGGCCACAAGCCCCATGGCCAGGAGAGCGATCTTCATCTGCTCGCCCAGAAGGAAGGAGAGCCCCTGCGCAAGTACATTCAGAGATTCAGCCAAGTGCAACGCAACATCCCGGATGTCCACCCCGCCGCGGTCATCAGCGCGTTCCATCAGAACGTGCGTAACCGCAGGATGCGGGAGTAAATGGCGATGTGCAAGATAAGAGACGTCAGTGAGCTCTACGCCCTGGCCGACAAGTGCGCACGTGCTGAGGAAGGGAGGAAACTCCCCGGAGAGAACACAGGAGCAGGGGGGGTCTGACAGTGAGGATGCTGCCCCGGCAAAGAAAAATCGGCGGCGGAACAACAGAAGAAGGAAAGGCAAAGATGTGGTAGCTGTTGAGCAGTCCGGCAACGGAGGTGGCGCCAAGGAAGCAGAACCTGTGGCGGCCGCCGACAAGCAGGACGGCTCCGGCAAGCAATATTGCAAGATCCATCGCACCAAGGGTCACGATCTCCAGAGCTGCAAGAAGGTTGAACAGCTTGTTGAACAGCAGAAAGCTGAATACGAGCGACGCGACAAGGAGAAGGCCCAGGAAGGTACTGGTGGATCCGGCAAGAAGCGTCCCGGCCGGGAGGACGCCGCGGCAAGGCCAAGCAGCGGCAAGGAGACAGGCCTCCCCGCGGCCGCGACAAGGATGAAGATGAAGACGAAGATGAGGACCTGGATGATGACGAGGCCGACGAGCAGGAGTTTCAAAAAGCAACAGAGGTTCTGTGCGTTGACGGTGGGGCCTCTCTGCATACTTCGCACCGCCAGCTCAAACAGTGGGTGCGAGAAGTTAATGCAGCAGAACCATCAGTTGAGTCACGCAAGCCCCTGAAGTGGTCCAGCACACCTATCATCTTTGACATTGAGGACCACCCTGATCGCATCACTGCGGTCGGGTGCTTGCCGATGTTGGTTTCACCAACTATCCGCAACCTCAAGGTCACAAAGATGCTAGTTGACGGTGGGGCCGGCTTGAACCTGATCTCCTCAGCGGTACTCCAGAAACTGCAGATCCCTGACAGCAAGCTCGAAGAGACTGGTACTTTCCAAGGAATCAATCCGGGAAGGAGCAAGCCGAAGGGGAAGATCACGTTGCCAGTGACATTTGGCAGCGAACTGAACTTCAGAACAGAGAAGGTCACTTTTGACGTTGCTGATTTCCCATTGCCCTACAATGGGATACCCGGCCATCCAGCGCTCGCCAAATTCATGGCAGCCTCTCACTATGCCTACAACGTGCTCAAGAGGCCAGGTCCGATAAGTGTCATCTCTGTCCCCGGCGACAAGAAAGATGCCCTTATCTGTACCGACAAGATCTACCAGGAAGCAGCCGCTGTAGCAGAACGCAAGCCACTTGCCGCTGAAGCTCCCAGGGGGAAGAAGAAGACCAAGTCCGACAAGAGCTCTGATGCCCACTCCGGCAAGCGCACCTCTTCGGAGTGCTGCGCTACCGTCGAGGACGCACCATCGAGCTCCACCGGCAAGTGTAAGAAGGCGAAGGCAGCTCCGCCAGAGACCAAGAAAGTGGCCGCCAAGGAGGACGGCGCTGGTGGTACCTTCACCATCAGTGCCACGCTTGACCCTAAATAGGAAAGCGCTCTCGTTGCTTTCCTGCGGGCGAATGTCGATGTGTTTGCATGGCAACCATCTGACATCCCTGGTGTTCCCAGGAAAGTAATTGAGCACCACCTTGCCGTCTGTCCTCATGCGCGGCCCGTCAAGCAAAAAGTCAGAAAACAAGCAGTGGAGCGCCAAGAATTCATCGCAGAAGAGATCAAGAAGTTGGAAGCAGCAGGCCTTGTCACAGGAGTGCTCCATCCTACGTGGCTGGCCAATCCTGTAGTCATGCGCAAGGCAAACGGAAAATGGAGGCTTTGTATTGACTTCACTCATGTTAATAAAGCTTGTCCCAAAGATCCATTTCCCTTGCCGCGCATTGACCAGATTGTCGACTCCACGGCAGGATGTGATCTGCTTTCATTTCTTGATGCATATTCAGGATATCATCAGATCTTCATGGCAGAAGAGGATGAGGAGAAAACCGCATTCATTACCCCATGTGGCACACACTGCTTTGTACGGATGCCTTTCGGACTAAAGAATGCTGGTTCAACATTTGCAAGGGTAGTTCACGAAGCTTTTGAGCCACAGTTGCACAGAAATGTAGAAGCTTACATGGATGACATAGTGGTCAAGAGCAAAGACAGAGCAACTCTGATTCAAGATTTGGATGAGACCTTTGCAAATCTGCGCAAGATCAATCTCAAGCTCAACCCCGAGAAGTGTGTGTTTGGAGTCCCTTCCGGCAAGCTTCTCGGGTTCTTCGTATCTCAGCGGGGGATTGAAGCTAATCCCGACAAGATCAAGGCCATTGAGCAGATTGAAGCACCAAAGCGCGTCAAGGATGTGCGAAGGCTTGCCGGCTGCGTGGCTGCTCTCAGCAGGTTTATCTCTAAGTCTGCTGAGCGTGCCCTGCCATTTTTCAAAATATTGAAAAAGGCAGGTCCAATGAAATGGACTCCGAAAGCGAAGGCTGCGCTGCAGGATTTGAAGAGATACCTGTCCTCCACTCCAATACTTGTCGCACCTAAGCCACAAGAGAAGTTGTTGTTGTATTTAGCGGCAACCAATCAAGTGGTTAGTGCTGCGTTAGTTGCGGAAAGGGAGGCGGATGATGAGCCAACGGCCACGGCAAGCACGTCCAGCGACAAGCAGGGGGCTCCCCCGACAAGCTCTGGTCCCGACAAGGATGGATTTGCGCAGCCACAAGAAGAGAAGCAAAAGAAAATGGTGCAGCGCCCAGTTTACTTTGTCAGTTCCCTTCTGCAGGGGGCTAGATCAAGGTACTCTGGTGTGCAGAAATTGCTTTTCGGCCTCCTCATGGCCTCGAGAAAGCTGCGCCATTACTTTCAAGCACATGAGATCACAGTTGTTACTCGCTTTCCGTTGAAGAGGATATTGCAGAATCCAGAAGCAACATGCAGGATTGTCGAGTGGGCACTGGAATTGTCAAGCTTTGGCCTCAAGTTTGAGAGTACTTCAACTATCCAGAGCCGAGCATTGGCAGAATTCATAGCAGAATGGATGCCAACACCTGATGAAGAAACTCCGGAGACGAGCATCCCCGTCAAGGAAGCAAGCAAAGAATGGATCATGTACTTTGATGGTGCCTTCTCGCTGCAAGGTGCCGGTGCCGGCGTGTTACTTGTCGCACCCACTGGAGAGCACCTCAAGTACGTGGTCCAGATGCACTTTCCCAAGGAGCAAGCGACAAACAATACTGCAGAGTATGAAGGTTTGCTTGCCGGACTTAGGATCACGGCAGACCTTGGGATCAAGAAGCTTATTGTTAGGGGTGACTCGCAGCTTGTCGTCCGCCAAGTAAACAAAGATTATCAGAGTCCGTTGATGGAAGCTTACATTGATGAAGTGCGAAAGTTGGAAGAGCATTTTGACGGCCTGCAGATGGAACATGTTCCAAGAGCCCAGAACGATGTCGCCGATGGCCTGTCAAAATGCGCTGCATTAAAGTTACCTGTGGAACCAGGGATCTTTGTGCTCAAGCTGACTCAACCGTCTGTAACACCATCATCTGGACAGAACAAAAAGAGGAAGTTGATTTCCGGTGACTACTTTCCGGCAGAGCTCCCCGAAGCCGCCGCCAAGAAGGTCCCCAAGATCAACACCAAGAGTGCTGAGGAGCAGTCTGCTCTGACAAGCCCTAAGGTTTGTTCCGTTGAAGCAGACGCTCCCGACAAGTTTTGCTCCGGCAAGCTTGCCGGGGAACATCAAGCTCCGGCTGAACCGCAGGTTCTTGCCGTAGAAGCAGATGTTCCCGCAGCAGCATTTGTGCCTTTAGTCCTTGTTGTTGAGCCGCAAGCTCCGACATGGGCGCAGCAGATTGTCCGTTTCCTTCAGACAGGAGAACTTCCCGAAGAGCAAGAAGAAGCGGAGAGAGTAGCCCGGCAATCAAGTATGTACCAGTTTGTCGATGACATACTGTACAGAAGAAGATTCAACGGAGTGAAATTGAAGTGCATTCCACGGGAAGATGGACAGAAGCTGTTGGCGGAGATACATGGAGGCATATGTGGTCATCACATTGGCGCAAGAGCACTTGCCGGCAAAGCATTCCGGCAAGGTTTCTTTTGGCCAACAGCCCTCCAGGATGCAACTGCACAAGTAACCAAATGTGAAGCGTGCGTGTTCCATTCCAACAAGATACACCAGCCAGCTCAAGCTCTCTAGACGATCCCTTTATCCTGGCCATTTTCGGTCTAGGGGCTCGACATCCTCGGCCCCTTTCCCCGAGCTGTCAGGGGCTTTGAGTACTTGTACGTTGCAATCGACAAGTTCACAAAGTGGCCGGACGTGGAAGCAGTGAGGAAGGTGACAGCACAGTCAGCAGTCAAGTTCTTCAGGTCAATTGTTTGCCGTTTCGGATTCCCTAACAGGATCATCACAGACAATGGCACACAATTCACGAGCCGCACCTTCATGCAGTACGTCCAAGATCTTGGCGCCAAGGTCTGCTTCGCTTCTGTTGCTCACCCGAGAAGCAACGGTCAAGCGGAGAGGGCAAACGCTGAAGTGCTGCGCGGGCTCAAGACCAGGACTTTCGACAGGCTGCACAAGTGCGGAAAGAATTGGATTGAGGAGCTGCCGGTGGTTCTTTGGTCGATCAGGACGACGCCAAATCGAGCCACTGGCCAGACAACTTTCGCTCTAGTCTATGGAGCAGAGGCAGTTCTCCCCACGGAACTCGTATACGGATCGCCTCGAGTGCTCGCTTATGATGAGCTTGAGCAAGAGCAACTGCGACAAGATGACGCGCTGCTCCTTGAGGAAGATCGTCTTCAGGCTGCTGTACGAGCTGCTCAATACCAGCAAGCTTTGCGCCGCTACCATAGCCGCAAAGTTAATGCCAGAAGTCTCGAGGAAGGCGACCTTGTTCTTCGGCGCGTTCAATCCGCCAAGAATTCCAACAAGTTGACGCCGAAGTGGGAAGGCCCTTATCGGGTGAAGCGAGTCACTAGGCCTGGCGCTGTCCGCCTTGAGACCGAAGATGGATTTCCGGTGAGCAACTCCTGGAACATCGAGCATCTTCGTAAGTTTTACCCATAAGGCGCGGTTGCCGGAACCTGTTCCGGCAACCACCTTTTGTACAAGCCTTGCCGCTGTTGCATGTAACCCTTTGTACAAAGCCGGGCGCAGATCCCGTGCATAAATAAAGCTCATGTGCTCCGCACATCTTGTCAAATTTCATTCTTTTTTCTTTTTTTGCATGTATTATCTAACACTTTGTGCAGCACTTACCCCCGGTAAGCAATAACGAGCCTTAAGGCTCCATATCTTTATTTTCTCTTCTTTGTTTTTCTCAAAAGGAAGGTTCCTTCGCCCACAAGTTCACCAGGGGGGGAAGGAGAAGATAATGGTGTGGACCAGGCGTCGTTCAAGAGAGTATCGCCTTGCCGGGACGAAAACAACAGAAAAGCTAAGTTGCCAAAGTTTGGGCACAATTAGTTTTAAATTTTTTTAAGTTATCTTCCTTGAACGACCGTGCTTTGTATGGAAAACCTGTGCGCGGAGGAACCGACTCGTAGCTAGTTGCGCCCTTACTTTGTTTCGAGTCTGCTCAACAACTTAAGTGTGCTGCAACTAGTTGCGACAAGGTTTCTTGCCGGAAGCGACACCGCCAGCAGGCTGCTGATGTTCCGCACTCAGCGCTCGCGGCAAGGGTGCCCGCGCCGGCAAGTTCCCTGAAAGCGTAGGGTAAAAACATACAAAGGAAGGAATCAAGTAAAGGAAATAGCATAGCAAATACTGCCCAAGATAAAGTTATATTACAAAAGTAACTTGCCGCGCTCTAATAGATTGTTCCCGTAACATGTCTAGCAGCGGCAAGAAAAAGAAGAAAACGGGCGGCCTAATCTACGCGGCCACCATCAACCCTCCTGACTTCATTCACCTTGTCCACAATGGGTGCGACAAGGGCCTGGAGCTCTTCAAGATCAGCACCCGCCGGCAGCTTCTTGAGGACGTTGGTGAGGTTGAGGCCTGGGTTGCGGAAGACCACCTTCACCAGCACCTTCTCCAGAACTCTGGCGCAGATCGTGCACGACTCGTCGGCCAGCTGCTTCGGGATCCTTTCCCGGAGTTGCTGGAGGGCCGTCGCCACGCCCTTGAAGAACAGAGTGAGCTTGGCGCTGGGCTGGAGGTTCTCGTCAGAGGAGTACCCGAAGCCCTCCATTTCCAGTTGCGTCAGCTCCTCGTCAATAACCGCGGCAATGTTCACGAGGCCCTCTGTCCAGAGCTCTACAGTGTCCCTGAAGGTGTTCTGGGTCTCGACGGCCCTCGTCAGCAACGCCTCGTTGGCCTTGATATCCTCTTTCAAGTCCTCCTACCGCTTCTTGGCGCCGTCCAGCGTCTCAGTCAGCGTGGCCAGCTTCAGCTCCAGATCAGCATTTGAATCTTTGGCGGCGCTCAGCTCTTTGCCCCTCTCGAGGAGACGACCCTGCAGCTCGCCATGGGCAAGGGCGTCCTTCTCACGCTCGCGCTGGAGCGCGGCAAGCTCTTCGTTCTTCGCCTTGAGAGGCTTCTAGCTCCGTCACCTTCACCTCCAGCTCCTTCTTGGCGGCCTCGGCAGCTGCAGCGGCATCCTTCGCTTCCTTGAGGGCCCCGCCAAGTGTCTCCTCACACGCGGCAAGCTCCTCCTCATAGCTGTCCAAGTTGACCTTCCGCTGCGTCAGCTCGCCTTCTCGCACGGACATCTCCTCGGCGGCAAGCCACTGCTGCTCTTCGGCTTCAGCCTTCTCGAGGAGGAAGGCCTTCCGCGCCTCGGCAAGCTGCGCCCTCTCCTCTGCAATGGACCGGAGGGCCTCTTGGTTGTGGCTCTGGAGCTCCTCCGCATGCTTCTCAATGTCTACTCCCGCCTGCGCGACAAGCGCTTCCCGGGACTCCAGTTTGGCTTGTCGGGCGCGGTAGAGCGACACCAGCTTCCGGAGCAGCTGCTCCTCCTCAGACTCGCCGCTGCTGCTGCTTGGCGCGTCAACCACTGTCAGCCCAGCGGAGGCGAGCACCTCTCCGTCGAAAGCTTCTCCCTCGACCGGCGCCCTGGAGCTTGACGCCCAGGGGAGCTTGATGAAGACACCATCGCCGGCCTTCAAGTAGGCGCCGGGCTGGGGCTCTTCGGAGCCTGGCGCTGCGTCAGCGGCAGAGGGATCGGCGGTTGGCGTAGCGCCTTGCGCTCCTGCGGCCCCCGGGTCGTCAGTACGATCGCCGGATCCCTCACCAGCTCCTGCGCCAGCAGCCTTGGCGGCCTCTTCGTCGGCAGGATCATCAGCGCCGGCCTCTTCTTCGGTGGCAACGGCTTCGTCAGTATTGCCGCGCACGTTCTCCTCGCCGGTGGCCTTGGTCTCCATCGGCTCCGTGGAGGGAGGATCTGAAGACAGGAAGAGGGAGAAAAAGTCAAGCAAATATCCAAAAAAGAAGATCAGAAGAAGAAGAACCCAAGGGAAGTTTTCTGACAAGAAGGATTACCTGTGCTGGGCTCTGTAATCATGGGCTCCACCACCGGGGGATCACTGGTTCCGTCCCTTGCCGGAGAACTACCCATTGCCGGGGACGTCTCCCTTGCCGGAGAGCGCTCCCTTGACGGGGAATCCTCCCTTGGCGGCGTAGTCGAAGCAGATAGCACCTCAGGGTCAGCTTCTGGTTGCTCCTGGTGAGCCTGTTCTGCTCCTACACAAGCAAGCCAACAATCAAGATATCATCAAAGAAAAGAACACCCATGCGCACCTGACAGCGGGATGTAAAACTATATACTTACGCTGGGGGCTGCGCTGGGGACTAGTTGCCGGGTCTGACAAGGTGGTCTCGGATGCGCCCTCTATTGTCACAGCAGGATCGTCCTTGATGACAACCACAAGGACCTTGGCCCTCTTCGCCGCTCTCTGGGCCAGAGTCCTGGAAAGGAACAAGGTTCAGAAGAAAGCAGATCAGATACAGGACAATAAACAGTAAGAATTGAAGAACCATAAGTACTACAAAAAAGTCTTACTCCTCCTCCTCTTCTTCCTCCTCGTCGGAGCTGAGCGCGGAGAGGTCGAAGTCCGGTACTCTTTCATCGCGACGAGGCGGAGGAGTAGGCTCCCTTGGACGCTTGGCGGGAGCTGTGGCAGGATCAGAAGCGGCGGCCCGAGAAGACCCCGCTCCAGTTGCCGGTGCGGCGTGAGATGCTCCCGCGGCAATGGTGCTTGTCGCGGTGGAGCGTGTCCCGCAGCGCGGTGGCTGTTGGCCCGTCTGCCGCCCTGCTATGTCTCTGGTCCTGCGGAGGCACCTTCTTGGTGGAGCTGGGGGCTGCGCCGGGAGCTCCGCTTGCGGCAAGTTGCTTGAAGACGGCTGGCCACTTGCGCGCTCAGCGGGCTCGCTTGATTCAGCTTCGGGCCCTCCCTCGCCGACGATCTCCCCGACAAGCTCGTCTCGATCGGCAAGGCTTGCCGCCTCGGCTGCCTCTGCCTCCTCCATAGTAAACCCGAACTCGCCCGCGGCGGCGGCCGCCGCCGCCTCTTCCGCCCTGGTGGCAATGCGCCGCATCTCGTCGTCGGTGGTGTCGCGGGTGAGGCTCCTCTGCTCGTCGGCGCGGACCGCCACCTCCACCAAGTCATCGAAGAATTGCTGCACGACGTCGTCGGCGGGCTCCTGCCAAGTTGGAATAATTCCGTGCGAGTCGCACTCCGGCATCATTGCGCGGATGCGATCGAGCGAGGAGTTATTGCACAACGGGACGACGCCCTGCGGCAGCCTGAACCACTCGGGATGATTGGGGCCGTGCTTGAACAGCTCCTTGAGCGTCCCATCCAACTCCAAAACAGTGAAATTAAAGTTGAGGCCCGGGTGCAGCCTCATGATATCCGCCGGACCCCCGAACAGCCAGGCGGGTCTCCCCCTCTCCTGCAGAGGGGCGATGCGGCAGCGAAGAAAGTCCGCGCCAACAACACCTACAGTGAGCCCGGCAAGCCTGAGCCGCAAGATCCGGGTGGTGGCCATCTTCAGTCTAGCATCGTCCGCCGCCAGGGCGCTCCAATCACCGCCGCGCACTACTTGGGCTTGGCGCAAGTTGGTGAATGGCTGCGGGTTCTCATCAACAATCCAACACCATTCCGCTCTCCACTCCTCCCATTTGCTACGGAGCTCCCCCTCCAGATAGACCTCCTTCATGCCGGCTCTCGAGATCCAGGCAATCCCGCCAGCTAAGGGCTCTCCTTTCTCGACCCGGGGCATGAAGTAGTGGCGGAAAAGGGTTACGTTTGGGTGGATTCCGACGAAGTTCTCGCAGAGATGTGCGAAAACCGCCATGGTTAGGACAGCATTGGGGGTGAAATCAAGGAGATGAAACCCGTAGGTGTTCATGATGTCACAGAAGAAATCGGAAAAGGGCGGGCAGAGCCCGCAATAGAAGAACAGTGTGAAGAAGGGGTATCCTTTTGGACACCGTTTCGAAGTGGAAGCGGCGGCGGAAAGTACCTGCGTGCGCGGATGCGCCCGCGTCTCCGTCAACCAGAAGAGATAGAACCATTCCCTCAGCTCCTTCGCGGAGAGCTCAGGGGGGAAGAGTGCCCGCTCCTTCCGCAGCGCCTCAAGCCGCAGCGCCTCGGCCGACTTTGCACCCTTCCCAGTCTTCGAAGCCATGGCGGAGGCAGTGGGGGAGAGCGAGGGCGTTGGCGGCGACGGCGGCGACGGGGGGCGGAGCGCTGCTCTCTTTCTGCTTTGGGAAGCGGAGGGGAGCGGCAGAGATTTCTGAGGTTGGAACCGCAAGTGGCGAACGTGGGGGAACTGCCCCTGTTTCCCCTGCTTATAAAGAGGAGGAGGCGAACGTTACGCTTTTTCTGAATAAAGAATCACCCACGATCTCTCCCACGACGCCGCGTTCGACGCGTGCCATTACGGGAGGGCGCGGTGGATACGGAGTTAGATATGGTGTGGACCCAGGCCGCGTGTGCCCGTGCCCTGTTTTGGGCCTGGCCCAACAACGCTCGGCACCGTGTGTGGCCCAGGCCCGGGGGCTCCTGTCGGTGTACTAAAGTAGGGGTACCTTAGTGTCCCGAACTTGTGCACGGGCAGTCGCAGCGTCCTGCGGCAAGGCTTGCCGGGTGCCCGCCAAGATCCTCCGTAGTTCCTATTGAAGCCATTCAAGAACAAAGTGTTTTAACTGAGAAGACAAGGCCCCAGCAAGAGGAGCTTGCCGGGAAGGACAAGGCCCCGGCAAGAGGAGCTTGCCGGGAAGGCCAGCCAAGGCATTTCAAGGAACTTGCCGCGACGCGCCGCGCGTCCCGGCAAGACCCGGCGAGCGACAAGATTCCGGGCGCGGCAAGACAACGACCGTGGCAAGGCGCTTGCCGCGGCGAAGCCACCACTCTGTGCCCACGCTCCAGCGCATCCGTCGACGTGTCGCCACAGGACCGTTCCAGGCGCACGTGGCGAGAAGCTGTGCAGCCAAGCGGTGCGAGGTGGCGAGTGGAGATGACGAGATAGCCATCGTGGCGAACGGTGGCGCCTCTAACGGTCGCTTTTCTGCACTGTTTGGGCGACGCGGACGGGCATTTAATGCCTTTGTCCCCTGCCGTCAGAGTTAGGTAGGATCCACTGTAGAAGCAGTTGTACCAACCACACCTTTTACACTTTTACCCCTGCATGCGTTGCCACCTGTCGGTGACCCCTTGAGCCTATAAAAGGAGGCCCATGCGCAACGTAGAGGGGGTTCGACTCATTCGAAACTAGAACACTCCCACGCTCTCGAGCAAGAACATAATACAACCACAAAGCAACAGTAGGAGTATTATCTCTCCGGAGAGCTCCAAAGCTGGGTAAAATCGCTTGCGTGCTCCGCCTCGATCCGCTCTTCGTGCGCCCTTCGCTCCCTGCTGGACCGAAAGGGCCCCTGCCCCATAGGTGTTCGTTTCACACGACACCTACACTCTGTTCACAGGTACTCATGTCCATTGCTGAATCACTAGGTTCTCATCAACTTAACTCATTTGCAGCATTCCTCAAAGAAAAATTGCATACTTCTTCAGAGTGTTCAATTGTTCAAATTCCTCATCTGAAGAAAATGGCTGAAGGAAAGAGACCGCAGAAAGGAGGAAAGAAACCTGAGGTCATGACTGCTTTCGAAATCCCTGATGAAATATACAAGGATTATTGCACACCTGATGAAGCCAAGTTTGGCAAAGAAAAAAAGAATCAGCGCAAGGTGCGTATTCAGAGAATTGAACGGAGATGGGCAAGGGAATGGAGGGAATATAGATATGTCACTCTAAAATACATGAAGAAATTCGCCCTCAATCCTCCGTGCCCTAGAGCTCCATTGGCACCTGGCCAAGTAGCTGATCCCACCAGCATCAAGCTGGTGAGGACTTTCCTGAAGAATGGGCTAGGCACCAAGCAAAATTGGCAAGACAAGCCAAGGAGGCAGTGAGGAAATTCAGTGAGGATTCTGCCGCTGCTGCTGCCGCCGAGACCTCGGTCAAACCGAGGAAATCAATGCCGAAGAAGCCTGCTCGTAAGCCAAGTGCTTCACCATCAGCGCCCTCATGACCCAGTTCCTCAGCTGCGCCCTCACGGCAAATTCCTCAGACTGCTACTGTTCCACCAAAGTCCTCAGCAGCTCCCTCAAAGTCCTTAACTCCTGTGCATCTGGCTACATGCCAAAGGACTCAGGGTTTCTCAATTGCTTCTGGTGCCTCAGCAAGTTCCTCAGCTGCACCAATGTCCTCATCAGCTCCCACACTGTTGAAGACAAAAGCAACAGCTGGACGCGGTCCTCGACCAAGTCCAAGGAAGAAACAGGTTGCATTCGAAGTGCCCTCTGATGATGAGGCCTCTGATGAAGAACTTGCAGAAATCATCGAAGACAGACAAGCAAAGGCCGCTAGAGCCAAAGGCACATCTGTGCCACTGCTTTTGGATCCGAAGAAGATCCTTGGCTACATTGACCTCTAGCACCAGGATCCAAACACTCCAATGCCTGATCTGCCTCTGACTCCTGGTCAAAGTCACATGCTGACCCATTTCATCTCTCAAGAGAAATGGAAGTTTGAAAAGGCTCATGAGATAAAGAGATCTCAAGCTAGAAAGGTGAAGCTTCTGAAGAAGAACGTTGTCAGACTGACACCTGAAGAACTTCTCTTGGCTCAATATGAAATCCAAGCCCTCAGCAAGGACTTCGATGCATACAATGCTGATTGGCAAGGAGCCAAAGTGCGATTCGTCAACCTGACGAAGAAAATGACAACTGTTGCAGCCCCATCGCAACAAGAAAATCCTCAGGCTGCAGACTCTGCTCAGCCTGCTGAAGAACATGCCAGCACCGCTGATGACTTTCAGCCCGCTGATGAGAATACAAGTTCCAGGGCTGATGACTCCATTCCAGCCGCTGAAGAAATTGCCAGGGCATCCACTAGTGACGCGCCTGAAGAAACTGAAGAGATCAGGGCAACTGCATCAGTTGCACCTGAAGAAAATCAACCACAGTCCTCAGGTCCTCCCATGCCAACACCAACTCCAATTCTTCCTTCTGCCTATGAAGTGAAGAAGACCAAGGCTGCAGAGCGAGCTGCAGTGAAGAAAAGGAAGGCATCAGCTGCGTCAAATTCTTCGGCTGCGAAGAAAATGAAGCCAATGACCAGCTCTCTTGAAAATCCTATTGATGCCATTTCGATTTCCTCCATGTCGTCAAGGGAAATTGTTCCTTATGGAGAAGACTACAAGATCCCAAGCGGATCTGATGAAGAAAATCATTCTGCTGCTACGTCAGAGCAGCTTGATGAAGAAATTGTAGTGGAAGCATTCCCTTCATCCCCCGTCGTTTCCTCACCTATGCCTCAGTTCACAGCTGAAGAGGCTGGTGTTGAGGAAATTGAAAATGAAGATGAAGATGTGGATATTGGATGCACTACACCAGTGATGAATGATGACTTTTGGGAAAGTCAGCATCCCAATACTCCTCTCTTCACTCCCATTCAACAGATTCCTCAGTCCCCGGCTACAATTGTTCAAATGGGCTCTGAAGAAACTCATCCCACTTCATCTGTTCATGAAGAAATTCCAGCCGCTTGTGCTGAAGAACCTGTTGCTGTTGATCCTCAGGTTGCACAAGAAGAGGAACCAGAAATACCTCAGCCTGAAGTGCCCGAGCTCGCGATTCCTGAGGTTGTGCTGCAAATCACTGACACTCCTTTGCCCAAGCCGAAGAATCCGTTCTCAAGCAAGCAAAAATTCAAGGCTGAAGACTTCTTTTCTGAGCATGTGTTCTTCACTGATTATAATCCATATGACTCTGCTCGCATAAGGAAGATGCGTTTCTGGACTGCTACTCAAGACAACTTCTATTCCTCAGTGCTCTTTGACAAGGACAAAATCTTCGATCATGAACATATTACTCATGTGGATATGGAATCTCTGCCGTGCTTCGAGCCTGTCCTCAGTGTTATTCACGATGCAGGACTACTGAATTTCTGCACTGATATCTGTGATTGGAATGAAGAACTCATTCTTCAGTTCTACGCCACACTGCATCTCACCGGTGATGCTGAAGACGTCAATTCATGGGTGCTGGATTGGATGACCGAAAACACTCACTACAAGGCACCAGCAACTGAATTGCTTCGTGTCCTTCCTCTTGATCCTCCCCATGGTAGTGCACGTTGCATCTACAATGACCCTGAACTGACGAATCATTATATGCAAGTGCTCATGAAGCCTTTGAAGCCAGGGCAGGCCCCACGAACCAAATTCCTCGTCAAGGATTTGCTCTATGTGCCCCGGACTGTCTATCGAATCCTGACGAAGACAATGAGTCCAATCAAAGGCCACGACTCACATGATGAAGATGTCGTTGGCATCTTGAAGAACATGCTTTTCAACATCATTCATGGCGTTCCCGTCAACTTCCATGATTTCTTCATGAGGACTCTTGCAAATGTTGCAATGTCACCATTCGAGCTGAAGCCCTATGCGCCTTGGATTATGAGATTCATAAGGGCAAGATCTTCACTGAATTACAAGGCTGACACTCTGAACCATGGTAGCTACTTTCCTCCCATTGAAGTCCTCAAGAGACCAGTTTCATCATCTGATGATAAAGGCAAGGCAGCTGCTGTGATTGATGAAGGCATTCGTCCATTGGATGGTCAATTTTGTTTGGCTACATCTTACTCAACCAATGATGACTCTGCCACACATGACACTGCCGCAAATACCTCAGCCAAGCAAAAGCCTCAAGCCACAGCACCCAAGGTGATGACTGACCGTGAGTTACTCCTCAGTCTTCATCAGAAGGTTGATCGCAATCACAAATGGGCGAAGCGTCAGTTTGCTGCTATTCTTCACAACATGACCTCAACCCATAATGCTGTGAAGAAAAATCATTATCACCTTCATGAAACCCTTAACCGCACCTGGGCTGTTCTCACTCATGTATATAGCGCGGATGAACTGAAGACTATGGGTCTCCAGGAAGCATTTGACTGGTTTGCACCTCCTCCGAAGAAATTCAAGCGAGTCAAAGTTCCTGATCTGGTGGCCAGCTCTTATTCTTCATCGCGTGAAACTGATGAGTATGAAGATTTGGACGACACTGCGGCAGGCCCTACTTCAACAAACAACCCCGACAATGCTGGCGCTCCTCCATCATCTTGAAATTCTTCAGGGGCGTTAGTCCTCAGTTTCGATCCTTTTGGTCATTTGATGACAAAGGGGGAGAAATCTGAGTTAGTCTTCAAGCGGGTTTATATTATGGGCGTTTTGTTAAGTTACAACTCTCGTTCTTCCGAACTTTTTATTGGATCGAGTTGTAATCTTAAACCCGATGGTGCCCTGATACTTTTGGACGGTGCATGGTGCTCTGATACTTTTGATGCACTGTGTTCTAATACTTTTGATGTGTTATTCTGCATGCTTATTCCTCATTAATATTATTGCACGCATGCTGAATTTCATCAGGCACCATATTTCATCATGCATTTCAAATTCTTCATATTATATATCAAATGCGTGTATGAATTACAAGATATAGGGGGAGATCTCCATTATTCAATTCTTCAAATGTGCATTGCCTCAAAAGCAAATTCCTCACTATGCACATATTCAGGGGGAGTTCTTCTATATCTTGTAATCAAATTCCTCAATATCAGTATTTACACTTCATATATTTATCCCCGTTGAAAACTTAACCTATGTTGTCATCAATCACCAAAAAGGGGGAGATTGTAAGTGCATCTAGTGCCCCTTAGTGATTTTGGTGTATTGAAGACTTATAGGTTAAGGGACTGATGCGTTTGTGAGTGTACACAAGTCTATAAGTCAATGAGGAGTTTGATATTTACACAGAAAGTCGACCCCTAAAAATGAAGTTCTTCGACTGAAGACTTTGATATTCTGAAGACTTTCTGAAGACTTTGAAAGTGAAGAAATTGGTGTGACCTTGAAGACTTGGTATTCATTGAGGAGCATGAAGCGTGAAGACTTTTGTTTTCGTAGTTTCATTTTCTCTTTCTTGAGTCATAGGAAACACCGTACTGTTAAAGGGGGTCGAGGAAATACTAAGGAAAAATTTCCATGTGATGCTCAACTCAAAATCCTACACCTACCAATCCCTTCGAGTGAAGCCATTGGAAATCTCATACAGTTCAGTCAAGTTCTTCAGTGATAGAGACGCAGTTCTTCTGGTCACTGATGACTTTGCTCTGACTGAGGAGTTAGGAATTCACCAATGCGAATTGCCTACACAGGGAGGAACATGATAGCCCTGACGAATTTGAGAGTCAAATTTCCGACCGTTGCTGTGCTGCGCGCCGGCTGTCCCAAAATATCTTATCCACCTAACGGTCATATCATTGAAGGGCATTTATGTCTTATCATGTCGGGCTGCTCCCTAGGCTATAAATAGCCGCCCCCTACAACCACTAGTTGGTTGGCTGCTCCGAGAGAACTTGACACTTGTCATTTGAGAGCAACCCATCCTCCGAGGACTTTGAGCGAAAATCATCAAGTGAGGAAAATCCCAAAACCAAACCCCCACAAACCCAAAGTGATTGAGCATCACTGAAGAAATTGATCCCGCGTGGATCCGACGCTTGTTACCTTTGAAGACTGTGCTTCTTCCAGACGGTTAGGCGTCAAGGTCTAGAGCATCCAAGAGGAATTGTGGATCGCCGAGTGACCAAGTCTGTGAAGGTTTGGAAGTCACCTGAAGACTTACCACGAGTGATTGGACTAGGCCTGCGTGGTCTTAGTTCAAGGAGAATACGGTGAGGACTGGGTGTCCTGAGTTGCGGCTTAGAGACTGGGTGTCAGGGACTGCGTGTCCTCGAGTTTAAATACTCAGCCGCTCCAACCAGACGTACAACTGAGACAGCAGTTGGAACTGGTTTACCAAATCATTGTCTTCACCAACTAACTGGTTCTATTTCCTCAACCTTTCCATTTCCTCATTACTGTGTTGAATGTTGTTCATATCTGTGCTTGAAGACTTTGACTGAAGACTTTCACAAATTCCTCAGTTCAATTTCTTCAGTCTGTTTGCCTTCATCTTGTTATCCTGTGTTTACACTTTCTGTACTCTGTGCTTGTCTCCATTTCATCATGATGACCATGCTAGTATCCTGTTATGTTTACTTCTGAGTACTTATTCCGCTACAAGTAGTTCTTCGCTAAGGAATTTCCTCACCAGCAAATTCCTCAGTGAAGAATTCAAAAAAAATCGCCTATTCACCCCCCTCTAGTCGATATAACGCACTTTCAGGACCCACCGGAATTGCCTCTTTATTACGCACAAAAAAATGAATACCCCCTTCTAGCTGGGACCCACCTTGGTGGGAGGCTGATTTGTGGGCCTACTAAGTTGACTGGGACGGAGGCCTTTGTAAACTTTAGTCAATATATGAACGATTCTAGCTCCAGTGACCGTACGATGTCCATCCAACGGCCGTAGTGCTTCTTCAACCTCTGCTCTTCTTGCTCCAGCCGCCCAAAGCAGCGCTGGTCGTGCCGCCTGCTCCTATCGCCCGTGGCCGGCTGTGATGGCGCAGAGGCCTCACCACCCCCTACTACTCCCACCGCTGGCCAGACCATCCCTCTACGCACCCACACCCCCTGTTATTCTACGGCGACGACAGCCTCACACCGCAGCCGAACGAGTGAACCCTCATACTCCTCTACGCATGGTCATCCACTGCCGCGTCTTCCCCGGCTCCGTGTCGTCCCCTTCCTAGGCTTCGCCGTCGTCCACCGCCCTGGTGCTCTCGGTGCGGCGTGGTCAACGTGGTCAAGGAATGGTTCCCATCAGACGTGGACTATACGTGAAGAGGCTGACAGCTGGGTCCACGGCCGCAGCAAGGAAGTGCCTCCTTATTACGCGGAAAATAATTATTCCTCCACCTGACAGCGGGGACCCACCAGACGGGCCACCGTATTTCGTGAAAAAAATGTTTCCCCCTGACTGCTGGGACCCACCACCTACATCTTCGCACGCAAGGAAGTGCGTCCGGGCAAAAAAAAAATGATTCGCCCCCCTGACTGCGGGGACCCACCAGATACATCTTCACAGGCAAGGAAGTGCCTGACAGTCGGGACCCACCTAGTCGAAGCGTACGTAGCGTTGTCATTCTGGTGGCAAACATGTACGTACATACTGGTCGATGTAGAGGCGCATAGTAGAGGCGCGCACATGTCGTAGTAGAGGTGCGCACGTAGCATGTACACGTACGTACAGCGCCAGGGTGCAAGAAAGAAAATACGGCCACGTATGTGTACATACGGGCGGGGTCTCAAACTCCTACTCGCGCATACGTACGGCCAAGGCTCGTGTACATGGATGGGTCAGAATGGAGAAACAACATCGTCGTCGTGTTCATGGGGAGGCAACGGAATGCGTCGTGTTCATGGGGAGGCAACGTAACGCGTCGTGTTCATCGGGAGGCAACAGAATGCGTCATGTTCATGGGGAGGCAAAGGAATGCGTCGTGTTCAACGGAATGCGTCGTGTTCATCGGGAGGCAACGGAACGCGTGGGAGCCAATCGGCTGGGTCGGAACGGAATGCGTGGTCATGTTCATCCACTACAAAAAAATACACTTCTGTGATGATACGTGTTTGTCACAGTAGGTCGTGTTTTTGTCATGCATGTACATCCATGGCAAATTTATGACAGAATCAAGATAGTCATACCTGTGCTGTCGTAGAAGTGTTCCATAACATTACCAAAATTATCATCACGGAAGTGTCCACTACCATGACGATAAATCGCGCGTCACAGAATTGCTTTCGTCAAGGGTGACCGACACGTGGCATCCACCGTAACGGAACGCCGTTAAGCTATCGGGTCGGGTTTTGGATCCGATAACCCGTTAACAGCCCCGACCAATGGGGATTTTCCATTTGTAAAATCATCATTGGCTGGAGTAAACACGTGTCGGCTCACCGTTGGGACAGATGTCATCCACTCATTGGACATAATGCGCCTATGATACGTCGACACGTGGCACGGCCCAACAAAGGCCCATTCCTGTGAAAAGGCCGGCCCGTTTGACTTGGTCAAAAGGTGGCGGGCCGGCCCATGGAAAGCCTGTTAATGGCCTGTTCGCATATAGCCCATTTATAGCCCGCTAACCCAAGGCTCGTTACGCCCTATCCAAATTTGGCCTAGTAGCGTCATCTGGGCCATACAATATGATTCCAGCCCGTTTTCACTTCTGGCCCATGTATGGCCCATGACGTCTTTCGGCCATATGAGGCCCTATGTAACTCTTGGCCTATTAACGGCCCGTGGTGAAACTGGCCCGCAATGAACAGTGTATCACTTTACACCCATTAACGGCCCGTGGTGAAACTGGCCCGTAATGAACAGTATATCACTTTATACCCATTAAGGGCCCGTTATTCAGTTGGGCCGTTTCCAGCAAATGTTATCTTTCGGCCTTCTCGGAGCCCATTTATTCTTGGGCTCATTTCCAGCATTCGTTTACTTACGACCCGTTACTGTCATTTTCTGCTTGTGGGCCAAATTCAGCCCGTGGTTACATCGGCCCGTTTGTGGTCCGTTAATATGTTGGGCCGTTTTCATAGCGTCATCAAATACGGCCTATTAACGATGGCCCGTTATGGTCATACGGCCCGTATAAGGCCCATTGATGATACGGCCCGTAGAAGGCCCATTGTTTCTATGGCCCGTAGAAGGCCCATTGTTTCTACGGCCTGTAGAAGGCCTACTGTTTCTACGGCCCGTAGAAGTCCCACTGTTTCTACGGCCCGTAGAAGGCCCAGTGTCACTACAGTAAATATTAGCCCATGGTTATTGTGGCCTAGTTTTAAAAAGAAGTGCACTGACTACAAGCAAACAAATAAACAAGACAACAAGGCAATAAATAAGCAAGCAACTTATGCTAGGCTATCACGGCTGTTACACATATTACATCCACTGGGTATCAAAGTTCGCCACCAGTGCAAATATAGGGAACAAAGTAGCATATCATATCCACTGGTTGTCAAAGTTGGCGACCAACGCAAATAAACGCCGCAGCAAAACAAAGCCAGAACTGAAACCACTTCAGAAGATCTCAAGAAACAATATCCTGGGTACCCATAATGCTGGCAAGATGCTTAGCAAGCTTATTAACTTTCTCTTGTTTGGCACTTAAATCCTCCAGCTCTTGCTGTTGCACCAGTAAATATGCATCTGAATGCTGCAGGGACTTCCTCAGTCCTTCAGCTTCCTGTCACAGCACATCTGATCGATGTCTTTCAACTTGAAGTTGAGACTCAAGAAGACGAACTGATTCAGGCAGCGAATTCGAAAGCTTGTGCCATCAGTAGTGGCCAGTAACTCGAACACTACATCAAGACAGGACTTTTGGGTTCCCTCACTGTCGTCAAGATAGTTTTTATCAGCTTTCTTGGAGACCAACAGGGATGTCTCACTATCTTGAACCTTATCTGCATTACTTTGTTTACCATTGGATAACGCGGCACTGTTCTCCAATATTTTGTCCGCATTCTAAAAGAGAAACAAGCAAACACATCACATGTTTACCATGTTGTATATGAAACTCATTTTCGTAAATGAGTTCAGTAGTAAAGTGGACAGGATAACAGCATGAAACAAACATATATCTATGTACCATGGTCACTTTATGGTCTATATCATTCTAGTTTTTGTTGCCAAATCAAGATAGAGACACAGTTCAAATAATATTTGTTCAAGACAAAGCAAAATAGACAGAATATAAGTGTGGGTAACTATAGAGCAATAACAACATTTGTAATGTGCATGACATGAGAACATAACTGTTTATTCAATTGAAACTGAAATCAACATAGAGCAGGTTACAACAACAAACCAGTTAAAGAAACATGTTTAAAACATACCTGTTGCGCCATTGGAGTTTCAAATCCATCCTTCAAATTTGAAAATAGTTGGTATGAGTAAATACAGTCATGCAAGAGCAAAGGAGTATGAAACATAGCTACAGAACCTGACCTGAGAACAAATCTTCTTCTCCTTTAAGTGTTGAGTTGGGATTCGGAGTGGTGGTGGGCACTGCAGTTCCCTTACTAACTGCTCGTGTTTGGGTGCTCTGTGGTGGAGACGGTGCTGTGTCAACTGGAACTGGGTTACTATCTGCCGGGGTTGGGGTTAGAAGGGGTGTAGCTGGTTCTCTGTCCAACTGGGTAGGGGTACAATCTGCGAGAGTCTGGGTTATGTGTGGTGGATCTGGTCCTTGGGCAAGTACAACCGTGGTTCTATCTACATCAAGTGGTAGCACTATCTTTTCTGAAGACCGTGTTGTTACTCCCTTAGATACTGCCATCACGCTCTCCAATTCAAATGGCTGATAAACAAGAAAAGTAATTGAAAATATAGACATTGTATGATAGACAGGTGCAATGGATAGTGGGGAATAAAAGAGGGCATGAAAAAATTCATATTTATGTTGTCTAACCAAACATGATAGCGTGACACAATTTCACATATATGATGGCTAACTAAACAGGATAGCATGACACAATTTCACATTATGATGGCTAACTAAAAAAGATGGAAATACATAGTTCAAAATATGAGACTATGTAAACAGGATGACATGACATAACTATATAATGTGTTTATTAAATAGGTTGGCATGCCATAATTCACATACATTTATGGATAGAATGCCATAATTCTAAATATGATGACTGTAAACACTAAACATGATGAGATGATATAACTATATGATGTCTTTATTAAATGGGTTGCCATGCCATAATTCAGATAGATGATGTGTATGTACTATGTAAACATGATGGCATGCTATAATTCAAATATATGATTTATATAGTAAGCAAGTAAGCAGATGGCAATCCATATATGATGTAACTAAGCAATGCAAGACAACATGCATGACATGGGTAATATAACCCTGCCAAGTTTGAGCATAGACCTCAGGGTGGAAATAGGACTGGTCATCAGTCTCTGAATCCTCCTCTGAGGAGCTCTCTATAACCAGCAAGATGTCTGCTTCAGCAGGTAGCATTGTCTGCTCTGAATACCTTGTTTTCACTCCAGATACTTCCATCACCGCTTCAAATGGCTGATGCACAGGAAGAGTAGTTGAATATACAAACGTTGTCGACAAATGGAACACGTAATACAAACAAATGATAGCATGATATAATTCACATACATGATGATTGGCTAAACAACATGGCATTGCATAATTCACATATATAATGCCTTTTCAACAAGATTGCATTGTATAATTCACATATATAATGTCTTGCAACAGGATGGCAATGCATAATTAACATATATGGTAATTAGACACTGAACAGGTGGCATTCACACAAAGCATGTCTAAACTAATCAAATGACATAGCAATGCGAGACAGCATACGCACGATATGAGCAACATAACCCTGCCAAGTTAGAGCATACACCTCGGGGGGGGGATAGGACTGGTCATCTATCTCTGAATCCTCCTCTGAGGAGCTATCCGTAACCAGTGAGATATGCGCTTCGTCGGATAGCATAGTCTGCTCAGAAGACCTTGTTTTCACTCCAGAATTTGCCATCACCGTGTCAAATGGCTGATGCACACGAAGAGCAGTTGAATGTACTAACATTGTTGACAAACATAATATGTAACAAAAAAAGGATGGTCTGATATAATTTACATATAAGATGACTGGCTAAGCAGGATGGCATTGCAAAATTCACATATATGATGCCTGGCTAAACAAGATGGCGTTGCATAATTCACATAAACGATGAATAAACTAAACAGATGGCATTCGCACAAAGGATGTCTAAACTAAGCAGATGACATATTTGATGTATAAAGTAAGCAATGCAAGACACCATATGCATGATATAACCAACATCAGCATGCCAAGTTAGAGCGAAGACCTCAGGGGGTAAATAGGAGTTATCTTCTCCTTCTGAATCCCCCTCAGAACAAATATCTTCCTCTCGATTACAATCCGAAATGCGTGGAGGGGGGGCTACCTTTGTGCCTACCATGGAGCGACGTCTGCATGAAATTATATTGCCACGCAAGGCTCGTCTCTTTTGCTCTACATGTTCAGTTCCATTGTTTACAATAACTGTCATGCATAGGAATAAAACATAGTGAGATTATGCAAGGAGTGCATGCAGAAATCCAGAGTGATGGTAGCAACCTGTGGATATACCCAAAACCAATAATAGCAGGTAGATAATGACTTCAGTTTAAAAATACAGATAATGGCTTCTTTACTGTTTTTTTCCCACCCAACATGAAACTCATAGTAGACACCAGAGATTAACCAGATAGTAGATAGATACTATTGATAGAGGCCCCGATATGTACCCCACAACCATTTAAAAACTCAAGTTTGACCATTAATTTGGAGCTGACTCAGAGTCTAATCGGTGAACAGGACGATAAAGTAGCATGTAATATTAAGTGATGCATAACGTAACCAGACACGAAAGAGTGCGACCTCTCTTGCGGACCCGTGTAGTCCTCGAGGTCATCTGCTCGGTTGATGATGGTAATGCAGTTTTCATGGCTGCCAGCGGCGGGGAAGAAGATCTGAGGCGGTGAAAGATAGTCTGGAGGCCGGATCCCTGCTGTGCTGGACCCTTCTGTCATTGGAGCAGCTGAGCTGGGGTGGACGATGGAGCAGCAGGAGCGGGACAAACCACGCAAGGTTTTCTTTGACAACTATCTGTAAGAGAAGTAATTCTGTAAGGGCTCATTTGAATTGGAGGATTCCAACAATGCAAGGATAGGAAATAGACAGGAATAGGATAGTAATGCACGTGCAAAACAGAGAATTTAAAAACACAGGATTTCTGCCAATTTGGGTGTTTGTTTCACAACAATTGGAAGATCACATGATGCAAAGAAGCATGGTGAGATTAAGTCAAACCACAAGAAAATGTACGGTTATAATGCTATTATGCTACTATCTCTTAGTCTAGTGCTTCATGAATAGGAATTTGAAAAGGAGGACAAGTGAAAATTAAAATTCCTATGTTTTTTCTTTCAAGGAGACACTAAAGGAACAAATCTGTGTGCTCAGTGGACAATCACTACTAGGAAAACCCTTATTAGTAGCGCTGGTTATTTGGCTATTAGTAGCGCGGGTGGGCGCGCTACTACTATGGCGCTACAGCTATTTTTTTAGCAATAGCGCTTGTTTGAACCAGCGCTACTACTATCTGTATCTAGCAGTAGCGCGCGTCTGCCCATCGCTACCGCTAATGCTAGTAGCATGGCCCAACAAACAAACGCTACTGGTAAGCAGCGCTACTACTACTCCAATACCCCATGCTACTGCTAGTATTTTTTTATGTTGCTGTATTCATATTTTTACTTGTTTTATACAGTTATAACATACACATACACTGGAACTATATGAAAAAGGAATGTCTCATCATCATCATCGAAGTGGTAGAACATAGTCTCATCATATCAACATAGTCTCAACACAAATGATGTAGATCTCATCATCATCTCGAAATAGCGATACACATGACATGTATCTTACGTTGTCACCGTAGACACATGTTTCATCATCTACCTAAACTAAGACATACACGATAAGAGCGATCACGATGATCAAAAGCGGTATTATGTAGTAGTTTTTGTAGCGGGGCTGGTTCTGAATCCCCTGTTTTGCTATGAATCTCAAGTAACTAGCTTCGGCTTCCGCTCTGCTATCAAACCCTTTTTGGCTTCCACCGGAGAAGCCAGGGACCTGGGCCTGACACTCTGGCCACTCATCATACACACCCGGAACATGCCCTACATACACGACATACCACTTCCTCGCCATCGTTGATCTATATACCTGTCAGAGATGCACATATATATATATACACCATGAAGCGAATTCAACAAAACAGTTATGAAATAGAAGCAACATATATAGTAAACATAGTTAACAAATTTTATCGTACCGAAAGTAATTAACTAGAGTGCGGCACCATACGTCTAATAGTTTCGTCGTACTGAGAGATCTGAAGTTTCGTCATGCAGAGAGTAACAAGTAACTAAACAAACACATTGTTTTTAAGCAGTGCACTCTTCCCATCTGTCCATATCCGGGAGGACAGACCCAAGCTTAGTGAAAGGCATCATGTCCTGACGCTGTAGGGCAATGCGGGTTCGGACGTCAGCTCGCGATATTGGGCCGGTGTAGAACATCCCATTCTCTTCGAGGACATCTTTGATGATGATGGATGCAATTTCCTGTTGGATCTGGTAGAAATCATTTCGAAGTCGAATATCCGCCACGGCTCCAAAGGCTTCGGGCCATCTCTGGATATGGGTATCGGATGAAGATTTCATGCAAAGTGATTGCACATCCCTTTTGTACTCCATCATTAGATGGATGACGTAGAATCCATCATTCTCACTTCTTGCGGTTGCTGGATGCAACAGAAGTCAGTCTTGTGGGTGAAACAAAGCCCGACCTTATTTGTTTTTTTTGTGTTGGATGTAGCCACCCCGCATGCTGAAGCCCAGCATAGCTCCGTCTAGAACATACTTTATGTGTGTGTAATCTTTCTTCTGTATGTTCTTCGACGGGTCCAAATATAGAGCGCGGGAGTAACGCGGGTAAAGAACAATGAGAACGGCATGACACCCCCCGCTGCGCAAAATACACAATCAAGTTTAGCCTCCATGCGTGCAAAGTAACTATTGAAATGCACGAAAGGATGTATGTGTTATAGTGCTATCCGCGGATGACTTACCTGGGATGATAAGGTAATAGAATCGTTTCTTTGTCATTATTGCTGACCAAGAATTCTTCGATGTACTGACTCGCATATTGATTGTTGGCATCGTTGACTGACAAGAAGCCCTCATGCATGTAGTATGGGTCCACGACTGGAAGACCGGTGACTTGCTCTCTCCTGACGATGTAGTTCATGTGCAGCGCATACAGGCGGACGAACGTAAAATCGAGTGTCCTCATTTCAAACATCTGGAAGGTGTAATCAAACCTTAGGAAGAAGAGGTCCGCGGGGCTTGTGTGGACATACATCTTACAACTTCTCGGCACATGAACCGTATAAAGTGGGTATCCTGGATCATCCGAGGCGAGGATGCTTCTCTTTGTCGAAAGCACATAGTCATGGAGTCTGCTGAGATCCCCTTCTATGGAAGCTAGTGCATTCGCCGGTACCATTGGCTCTCCCGCGACATGGATTAATGGCGCATGTTTCATCGTTACATGGTTAACCTTGGTCGAAGGCCGCTGGCTGATAGAACCAACATTGCCAGCTTTATTGGATTTTCTTGCCGCCGGTCTCTTCTCTGCTTCTTCTTGGTGGGTTGAGGTGCTAGTGGGTCTGTCAGACCCTCCCTAAGCACCACCCCTAGTGTTGCCGGGCTCAACATTGGACGACTCTGGCTAAGTAGTTGAGCTTGGGTGGAGCCGGCATCTGGAGGCATGTCCTGCGAGGATTGCATGAACAAAGACTTCTTGCACTCCTGAGGACGTTCTGGCTCTGGTACATGCATCTCATATTTATATGGTTGACTCATTATTACTTCGTTGTCAAAGATAGTATTGAAATACTGGTTAGGGTCATCGTCAGCATCCTCCATGTCATGATCCCTATCCTCTTCCATGGGGCAGATGGCATCATCTGCCGGCGGAACGGTTGGCCCTCCTTCCTCATGTCTCTTGATCTCAGCAAGCAGCACAGATGATGGTTGTACTTGTGTAGGTGGTGTTGTGGTCATACCTTCATGAGGTCCCGTTGGTGTGCTCCCGACCACCTCGACACGAAGAAGATTTTTCGGCCATAGGATCGGCCAATTTTTGCATTGGCCAAGCTGCGTGGGGGTCTCGTCATCCTCTCCATCAGTTTGTATCGGAGGAGGGAGACCCTCATAGCCTGCTTTCACACTCGCCACGGAGACCCTTAAGGCGTTATGAGGCATCTGCCGGCAGTGAAACAATCGATCCTTAGGCTTCACTATAGTACCCTTACCCACATCCACTAACCCGCCCTTCATGTTGTCAAGGAGGGTGCACGGAGTGGAGTCGGCTTACAAAGACATATACGTGCGGCGTCAGAGATCCAAAAAGAACGGCAACTGAAGATTAATTAATTAGTTGAGTTGATGAAGGTGCGACGATGCGTATTTACCGTGAGGGCGTCGAGCTCAGCCAATGTCGACGGCCCGACATTCAAGCCAGAGACGGAGCTAGGGCTGCTGTGAGAGCTGGGCGCAGGAGCAGGAGCTGGAGGAGGTGCGGGTGCGGTTGCCATACTAGGTACGGGTATGGGTGCGATGTTCATTGAGTTGCTCTCGGTGAAGCTGGGCATGGGAAATTCACTTGGTGGCGCATTTGGATTTTGTTGCACCCATGTGACCACTGTTGGAATCAAGGTTGTAAAGGCATCCACGAAATCAGATCTACAGGCAACGATTATCTCAGCTTTGGTCTCAGCCTTTGCTTTCTCCATCTCCCGCGCCACCTTCTCGTCGATAGTCACTTGACTGAACTTCTTTCTCTGTCCCATCATTATGTTCATGGCCTGGTTGAAAGGAGTGTCCCACTTGTACTTCACTGACGAGTCGCTCTAGGCCGCCACAAGCTTGTGTTGCTCTCTCTGCAAAATGGACCGTGAATCATTTACGAATGCGACTAGAATGTAGTAGACTTCGTTGATCAGAACCTAATATGTAAGTTGGTAAAAGGATAATTACCAGTATTCTCATGAATTTCCTAGTCGGCCCGTCGGTGAAAAAAAATCTTTTTCTTGGGGTCCCACGAGAATCGGGCCCTGATGAAGTCGTGCTCCTGCTGGTCGGTGAACTCAGCCAATGGGTCTGGGATCCCCTGACGTTCATGTTCTGCGTCCTCCTTAGCACACACAGGCCTCTTTCCCATGTAACCATGACTTCCAAGGCGGTGGTTCCCCATGTTCTTTGCCTGCAGCTGCTTGCCTCACTCCGACCTGGCCTTGGCAGCTTCTTCATTGCAAGTCTCCTTGAACTTTTCAAAGTCCTTTATCGTAATTTTCGGATTGTCTGCAACAATCTCGGCATAGGTTTCATAGTCTACTTGAATCGCCTTTTTCACCCTAGTTTTCCAAGCGCTCAATGCATTGTTGAACTTCCCTAGGGCTTTGTTGTTGATTTTTTTCATGGCATGATCATCCCATGGGTCGACTTCATCATTACGACCAGGGAACAGGAATCTTGCATGCAACCTAGTTAGAAGCAACTTCTTCAACTGATCATTCTTCCGTATTTTTCTGGTGTTGATGTTAGCGGTATCCCGTAGGATGCATGCTAGTTGGTTGCCGTAACACGCTGCCACTTCTCGCGGCTCTATTGGCTCGAACTCGCCAGGGTGCACCGCCGTGACCACCAGTCTTCCGGTGTCGAGCTCATTTCGGTGTCGTGTCCTCTTTTCCTTCTTTCCCTCACTTGCTTGGGAGGTCCCACCTTCCGTGCTATAGTTAGGAACATCATCAGCACCAGTCTCAGTGCTGTTGTCGTTGGTGGCATCAGTGTTGGCGCCAGCGCCACCACCGTCATCATCCGTCGGACACCCAACTTCCTGTCTCTCCTGATCCGCCAAAAAGTCGAGGTAGGCGTGTGCTCGACCTAATTGGGAGTGAGAACCTCCGGCCTCATCGGTGTCGGTCAAGTTTCCTAGGGTTCAATGTCGTAGTCGTTTAATTATCAAGCTTCATATAATAAAGTGAATAATGACAAAAAAAGTGACGACCTTTGTTTTGCCAGAAATGTCGTTCATTCTCGTCGCGACAAATCTCAAGCACTCGATATGTCCAACTTCCTAGAAAGTGCACATATAGAGCGCCTGAAATTTGCCGGAATGGAAATGAATCAACATTTCCGGCAAAACATAGGTCACTTAGGTCAATATTTTGCCAAATCATCAATATAAGCTGCAAAACTGATCTCACTACATAGAAGATCTCAATAGCAGCCAATAGCAGCAGCACACATGCATCAATATTAACACTAACTGAATTTCAAAAATTAACTGAGCAGCAGCACACAAAATATTTAACTGAACAGTGTGCTCTAACTGAATTTCAAAAACAGCAGCAACACACATGCATCAATATTAACACTAACTATCACTAGGCTAACACTAACACTAACAACAATTAACTAACTAGCACCAACAGCAAATTAAACTAACTAACACTAACTAACACTAACAGCAATTAAATTAAGGCACCTGTCTAGTGCTAGCTGGCGTTGCTGGGCGTCGCTGGCTGCTTCACGGAGGGAGGCGCTGAAGGGATCGGGGTCGGTGGCCGGCGTTGGGGTCACCGATCTGCAGAGAGCGGAAGGGGCTCAGAGAGAGAGAGAGAGAGAGCCGGGGCTGAGGGCTCGAAGAGGAAGAAA
>NC_041389.1:79214924-79219548 GCF_002162155.2 Triticum dicoccoides | reverse complement strand
TCGGCGGCGGGGAGGGCGGGGCGGGGCGGGGCGGGCATCGGCGGCGGGGCGGGGCTGGCGTTGGTGGCGGCGTGGGCGGGGCGGCATCGGCGGTGGAGTCAAGAGTGGATCGAGCGGAGCGAGTGAGAGAGAGTCAGAGGGGATCGAGCGGACCGGTGGTATAGCTAACTTAGCTATAGCGCGTGTTGGAAAAACGTGCTATAGCTAACTTAGCTATAGCGCTGGTCCAGCAAAAACGCGCTACTGCTACTTCTTTTCTTTATTTATTTTTTATTTTCCTTTTTCTTAGCTATAGCGCTGCCCTGGATAAAACGCGCTACTGCTAACTCTTTTTTTATTTTTATTTTTATTTTTTTATTTTTTTTCTTTTTCTTTTTCTTTTTCTTTTTTATTAGTTTCTTTTTCTTTTTCTTTTCATGTCATTTTGCAAAACTTCCTTTCTTTTTCTTTTTCTTTTTCTTTCATTTGCACTTTCCTTTTTCTTTTTCTTTCATTTTGCAATATACCATTGTTACCCTCCGGATAATAATTAGTATAATATATATCTTACGTCATTTGACCGCTATCGGCGGTATACAGAATAGCTAGACACACACAAACTTTGGGATTAGTTTGTTAGCTTGGGCGACGACGACGCTTCAGACTGATCTTCTTCCCTCTTTTGTTCATTGTCGGATAATTGAGCCCATCGTCGTGACTTTTCCTTCTCTAGGGATTACGATCTTTCGTAGGTAATGTAGTCTTCATTCTTATTTTGACATATGTTTCGTTGTCATCAGCATCATCTTCCCTCATCGGATCACCGTACTGGTCATAGTCTTCCTCGTTGGCGACTCCATCCATTCCGGCGATGCTCCTTTTGCTTCTCCTCACGACAACACGTCTGGGATTGATCAGATCAGTTATGAAGAAACATTGTGTCACGTGTCTAGCGTGTACCCATGGCTCATTTTTGGCGATGGCATTGACGGTACCGCTATCATCGGAGTCGGGTATACACATGGTAGTGAAATGTCGGTTTTCTCTGTGTGCATTTTTAGCCCATCTGACATGGAACATCATTGCGTTATGCAATCCAGAGTAGTTAAGCTCCCATATCTCTTCGACCCTTCCGTAATATCTTTCTATTACATTCCCGGTCATGCCTTCCATCGTCACCCCTGAGTTTTGGTCATCACTGTTTTTATCTTTCTCCTCCATGTAGAACGTGTATCCGTTGATATCGTATGCTTGATAAGTCGCGAGGTTGGTCGAGGGGCCATGTGCTAAGGCGTATATGAGTGTTCCGTTCGGACAACCCTCGTCCGGGGGATTAGCCAGAACTCGCTCTTTGAACCAACGCAAGAAAGTGGAGTTGTGCTCTCTAATAACTTCAGCGTTCGTCCTGTGCACCCCACGGTCACGGTACTTCTTTGTGATGGTCTCTTTGTGCAGTGTCACGAAATCTTCTAGCACATCTAGGTGTTGTAGCACTACTAAGTTTGCCCTATCAAGGTCATTTTGTCGGCCCGAGCGTAACACATTCACATCCCTATGACCGTTGGTGTGACCTTCGCCTTCGAGCCTTCCACAGTGCTTGTTGACGGGCAAACCAACAACAGGGTCTTTGGTCAGATAACTCTCAAAAAAAGAGATGCACTCTTTGGTCAGATATCCCTGGGCTATGCTTCCATCTGGACGGGACATGTTACGAACGAATCCTTTGATTACCCCATTCATCCTCTTGAACGGCATCATGCTATGCAGGAATGTCGGCCCTAGGTCGATGATGTCATCCACGATGTGGACACATAGATGCACCATGACATCAAAGAACGCGGGCGGGAAGTACATCTCTAGCTCATTCAGTATGACAATGATCTCTTCCTGTAGCCTATGGAGTTGCTTCACACTGATCGACTTTCGAGAGATAGCATCAAAAAAGTGGCATAGGTCAGTAAGTGTCTCACGCACATGTGTGTCCATAATCCCTCTAAGTGCAACCAGGAGTAACTGCGTCATCATCACATGACAGTCGTGAGACTTCATCCCACTGAACCTTTTTTTCTTAGTGTCCAAATATCTGCTTATCTTCCCACAGTATCTGGAACTAACTTTGATTCCGGAAAGGCACTTGAACAATTGATCGACCTCCTTCGAATCTAAGGTGAAGCAAGAGGAGGGGGGGGGGCAATATTGTTCTTCCTTCTTGTTTACTATTTTCCCTATCTTCCGTCTCCTTCTCCGTCTCGGTCTCCTCTAACGACCTTTTACCGGGCATTTGAAGATCTTTCCTGATTTTCAAAATTTCCAAGTCTTTTCTTGCCTTCGGCTCATCCTTGGTCCTCTCCGGCGTGTTCATCAATGTTCCAAGCAAACTCTCAAGGATATTTTTTGTGATATGCATTTGATCAAGGCTATGAGGCGTGTTGAGTATGGGCCAGTATTCCAAGTCCCAGACAACAAATCTCATCTTCCATATCTTCAGCAGGGGCTCCGGCGCCTTTTTCTTCATCTTTCCCGGTGAGGGGCACTCTTCCCAGTTCTTCAATAACTCATATATTTCTGCACCGCTACGCTTACATGGAGGACCTCGATGCTCAGCTTTACCATTGAATAGATCTCCACGCTTTCTCCATGGGTCATACTTCTCGAGCCATCTTCAATGCCCCATGTACACGATTTTCAAAGACCCGCCATCTTTCGATAGCTGCAGAGAACTTGTATCATCCATGCACCTCGTGCATCCTCAATATCCGTGGCACACCTGGCCGGAGAGATAGCCATAACCGAGATAGTCCTGCACCGTCATGATCAGCGCAGCTCTCATGTAGAAATACTCTCCTTTGCTTGCATCCCATGTCTTGGCCGGCGTTGTCCATAAGGTCTGTAACTCCTCTTTCAGTAACCCGAGATACAGTTTTATATCATTTCCCGGTTGTCTCGGCCCTTGAATAAGCATAGCCTTGTGTATGTATTTTTCCTTCATGCACAACTAGGGGGGAGGTTGTACATCCATACAAACACGGGCCATGTGCTAAGATTGGTATTCTGGTTGCCAAATGTATTCATGCCATCACTGCTAGCGCCAAGCACGATGTTCCTTGGATCATTTGCGAAGAATTCAAATTCAGCATTTAATGCTCTCCACTGGCTAGCATCTGCGAGGTGTCTCAGCTTCGGTTCATCTCCGTCATTTGGCTTCACCCTCTCCACGTGCCAGCGCATAAGCTTTGCTTCCTTAGGATCTACGAAATACTGCTGTAGACGCGGAGTGATCGGAAAGTACCATACAACTTTCTGTGGAGCTTTCTTTCCGGCCTTTTTATATCGTGAAGCATTGCACTTTGGACAGATGGTTTTTTCCGCGTGCTCGTTCCAATATATGATGCAATCATTGATGCATGCGTGATATCTAATATGTGGTAGATCAAGAGGGCACACTATTTTCTTTGCCTCCTCGACACTAGTAGGACACAGGCTTCCCGCGGGAAGAACCATCTTTAGGTACTTCAGAAGCTCATCCAGGCTTGTATCTATCCATTTGTTTTTTGCCTTCATCTTTAGAAGTTCTAGTGTGAAACTCAAGCAGGTCACCTCGGGATTATTGCAACCATCATACAAAGGAGTCATCGAGTCTACCTCCAGTTGCGCCAGTTTGGCCTCCTCTCTAGAAGCAGCTCTGTCGCTAGTCGTCTTCTTGCGAAGCAGGTCTCGAACATGCGGGTCTTGCATGGCTGAACTTAGTAGCGACGAATACGGTGGCGTGTCCGCGTCTTCTCCGCCTTGAACTGCCTCTTCGCCATCGACATTTTCGAGGCCGTCTTCCTCTTCAGGCACAATATCGGTCATCTCTTCGTCTGGTGGCCCCATGTCGTTATTTCCTGCCCCGTCGACGTCCTAATCATCATCATCATCATCATCATCATCTTCTTCTTCTTCACTTATCCACCGAGTATGGCCATGCATGAAACCATGCATGAGAAGGTGCGCCTTGAATTTACCACCCTCAAAGGGGTCAAGCCTGACTATTCCTTTGCATTTTCGACACGGACATAAAATATCCCTCAGTCTTTTTTCATATATGTCATCCACAGCGGATTGCCAGTATCTTTCCACCATCCTTCCATTGACCTTCATGATCACCTGCGGGCGGAGCAAATATTATAACCATGTATGTATGCATGCATGGATCAAATTCATACAAAAATTCGGCATGACCTTCCCTAAACATAGGACATATTGAGTTTGCATGCCCGAAATTCGCTGAAACGGAATTGAATTGACATTTCGGCAAAACATAGGCAACTCATGTCACCCACATTATTTCATCATATACACAATGTAGGCAACTGAAATTATGCCACACACAATTCGGTATATATATTCTCATATCGCCCATATATATATAGTTTCGGTCCTATCCACACAAACACCTTTTTTTGCTCACCTTTATGTCGAGAGGGATATTGAGCACCTTTCTTCTTAATTACCTAGTAGCTCTAGATATATAGATCTAACTAGCTAGCTAGCTAGCTAGGGAGAGAGAGAGAGAGAGCTAGCTAGCTAGGGAGATAGTGGGAGAGGAGAGGGAGAGAAGAGGGAAGACATTAATGGAAGTGGGAGGAGGGAAAAGAAGAGGGGG
>NC_041389.1:79197457-79214443 GCF_002162155.2 Triticum dicoccoides | reverse complement strand
GTGGGGAGCATTGAAAGGAACAAGCAAGGTGCAAGGAAAGGGGGAGAAAGGAAGGGGGAAGAAGAGAGGGGAGGAAGAAGGGGAAAGGTGGTAGGTGGCTGGTAGGCATAGCAGTAGCGCGGGTCACCTACACGCGCTACTGCTATGGCAGCTTACAAAATATCTACAGCTAGGGTTGCACCACTTATAGCGCTGGCCAGAAACACACGCTACTGGTAAAATGTTATGCATACAAAAATTAGCAGTAGCATGCTTAGTAGAACAGGCGCTATAGATACTATACTAGCAGTAGCACATGTTGGAGGACAGGCGCTGCTGCTATTTTTTGACCAGGGGGTGTGGTGTGTTACACTTAGTAGTAGCGTGGGCCCAGGTAACAAGCGCTGCTGCTAACTTATACCAATAGCGTTGTTTGTAGCCAGCGCTACTACTAACTACTAGTAGCGTTGGGTTGCAAACAAACGCTACTGGTAAACTTCTATCTGATCTATAGGCATTTTCCTAGTAGTGAATATATATAACATGTATAGTAAAAAGAGATGCAACAAGTGTACAACCTCTTTGGCGAAGCCATGTCGATCTCAGCGTGATTGGGTTGGCCGGTGAGGATGCTCCAGCTGACTTTGCTGTCGGAGGAGGGGAAGAAGATCTTAGGCGTCTGGAGATGGAGACTGAGGTATTGCTCCACTGTGATGGAGGGTTTCGTCGTTGGAGCAGCTCCGGTGAGTTGTACGACGCCGAGGCTGAAGCAGGACAAGAGAGACAACGAACAACGTTAACCTGAGTGGAATTCTAATAGCATCTCCAATACATGACGTAAAATACATAACCACAAAGTGCTAGATGTAAAATACATCAACCGCTCATCTCTGAATTAACTGTCGAAACTGAACTTAACTGTCGAAACTGAACTTAACTGTCAAAACTGAACCTAACTGTCGAAACTGAATTTTGCTGTCGAAACTGAATTTTGCTGTCGAAACTGAACGCACTAGCAAGGTGAGGCTACACGTCAGTCAACTGACTTTTTCATCTCTGGTCAGTCGATTTTGCAGCCGTTGGATACGAAATCAAGGGCCTGCGGTTCATCTTCAACCTCCACCCCCATGAGCCGCCAGCCACCACCGGCCAAACAGCAGCCCCCCACCGCCCGCGGCCGGCGGTGCGCCGCCCCGCCCGCCCCGAAAACACTCCCCACCGCCGGTCTGCCGCCGCCCCGGCCATCCCTCTAGGCCCCCCCGTGCCGAGATTTTTCTCCGACGATCCCCATGCCACCGCCCCACCAACGCCTCGCCACCGGCAGTGACCACCGCCCCCATCCTGAACCCTAAGATATATAGTGGGGTACCTCTCCGGCGAGCCCCCTCCCCGCTGCGGCTGGTTCTTCCTTCACCCCGGCGAGCCCACCTCTTGAAAATTGACTGACCCAAAAGTTGATTCAGTCGACTGAAGTGTAGCCAAATCGGAGCAGCATCACAAGCAAGAGCAAGAGCGAGAGCAGCAGCGCGAGCAAGAGCAATAGCAAGAGCAGACCAGGCAGGGAACTGAGAGCAAGAGTAGAGCATCAGCGCGAGTGAGAGCTAAAGCAGCAGCAGCTCCTACTGATGTGGACATCGCCGCTGAGGGAGCGACGTCGTGGAGGAAGTGGCCGGCAACGCCGCCGTGGATGGAGCCGCGCTGTGTCGGCTCGGGACCGAGCGCCGGGTAGCACCGTGAGATCGAATCAAGAAGAAAATGCGGCGATTAGTGTACAGCCTCTTTGATGGCGCCGATTAGGCCGCAGCTTCATCCGAGGAAACGGTGATGATGATGCTCTTCCGGTGGTGCAGGTGAAGACGGCGGTGTGGGAATGGAGGTGGCGCAAAAGACGAGGGGAACATCGGGGCAGCTCCTTGGAGGTGGAGGACGGGGTGGATGAACCGGCGGGACGATGAGATCAACAAAGGATCCTCATCCGGTACGGTGGATGAGGGACGTTGAGGTGTTGTTGTGGATGACGTCGTCGGGGAAGAGGCTCTGGCTGGGTGGCGGACGGAGCAGGGTGTGGGGTTTCATCACGGGTTTTCGCGGCCTCGGTGTACGAATGGGTGGGCGGATGGGATGGCAGTGGGGAACCATGGCTTAGAGACGCGCTTGTCCGAAATGTGGGGTAAGTTACCAAAGTACCCCCCACCGATTTGAGGCGGTTCTTTCGGTTCGGGGTACCACGGGCATTTAGCGTGTCGGGATTTCACAGGAGGTGGGAGTTTTCGCGCGCGTTGTAATTTCGGAATAGCAAGGCACAGGTTGAGATGGAGGGAGTTGTCGGAGCACAACGAGACAAAGATATATCTTAAATATTTTGGGCTAACAAGGCGCGGGTTGAAATTTCCGGACAAGCCTAACATGTACTGTACCAAATCAATGCGCACTACAAATGTCATTCAAAACTTTGAATTCATGTTATGTTCAATTAAAATATTTTGCTACGTGTATAATGCATGCAACCTACTACTCAAATGAACGTTTTAGTGCATTCCAAATGTATATACTACCGCTTCAATATGAACTAAATTTGAATAAGATCTACAGTAATGATTGTTGTGAAGTCAAAGCATTTGAATTTGTTTCTCTGTTTTAATAAGATCTACAATCATCATTATTGTCAAGTTAAACCGTCGTTTGTGAATTATCTTCATAGCACACCACATGATTAGTCTTGAGTTAATTACATATGAACTATGTGTACTATATGAACTCGAACTAGATTTTTTGAATCCACTTTATTTTGATTTCAAATCACATTACATTTCTAGCTCTAGCTAGATCTTCATAATCTAAACCATGTCTCATATGTATAATGTGTTTATCACGTTATGTATGGTGACCCGCCCCCTACGCCTACAAGTATTTAGATGTGAGTTGCAAACACCACACATTACCACAAATTCAAATAAAATGTGAGAATGTTCGATATATAGTATTGTTTAGATTGCTCGATATTTAGTTGTATGCTGCAAACGCCACACATTATCACAAATTCAAATAAAATGTGATATTGTTTGATGTATAGTATGGTTTAGATTGTTCGGCATTTAGCTGTGAGTTGCAAACGCCATGCATTATCACATTATGGTATAACATGTTCACAACACGTGTATCACCGCTATATTCATGCATGCAATGTTTAAAACACTATGATCTCCTATTCAAATATATGAATTCACTTTCATATCAAATTATGATCTTTGTTAGTCTCTTACACCCACACAATCCTCTAACCTTTGTAGCTACCACTAACTTCCTCTCGTGCATGCACACGCCCTCCTCGCCCTCCCCCTCCCTCGGCATTCTATCCACCGGGCACATTCATTTTTTTCTTTAGGTCGTTATCCCAGAGTCTCCACAACTCCTTTCTGACACACACCGATCGATAAACCTCTCCAGTGATGCCTGCCTACAACATACACACACAGCTTCAATCTCCTCCTTTATGTGTCCTTGCCTCGTGTCTCTCATATGGTCAGACACACGTGTAAACTCTCGCCCCTCTTTTCATCGATCTCACAACCGCACACTCCTCCCCCTATCTAGCTAGTAGTTGGGCCTCTCGCACCACCTCCTAGCTCCATTCTCTCTGTCTATCCGTCTCGCTGGGCCTTATTTGCCTCTAACAAATGGACGTACACCGACCGATCTCTCGCTATACATATAGCCAGCTAGGTCCTTATAACTTGTTTTTACCCACACATCGATAGATCTACCTCATTAGTTGTGTCTCTCCCTTCCTCCGACAAACAACAATTGATCTACCGATCTAGTTAGGTTTGCTTACCAAACACATGGTTCCCCTTCATCATCCATGGATGCGTCCCGACAGATCTATCACGCATAGGCACACATAGAAACACATCCCCACTCTTATTGATAACATTGGAGTTCCACCCTCAGTTTGTCTAGTAGGCCTCTCCCAACATCTCCGAGAAGCAACTCCATCACCCATCCAGCACTCTACCCCTCTCCCTCCCTCTCCCTCCCTCTCTCTCTCCTCTCTCTCTCTGTCCCATCATATTTCCTGTCCCTCAGTTATGTATGGATGTCGACTGATCTCCCTCAACACATAGCTGGGTCTCTCCTTCTCAACACATATACGAGTCGTTCTACCTCTATAGTTAGGCCTCTGCCTACCCCTCCCCCACCCCTCCCCCCCCACACTGATATATCAAGCGCTCTAGTCATGTCTCTCTGCCACACACAAACTTGACATGTGCCCTCTAACGTTCCGGTAGGCCAGTCGCCCTATATCTTTGACTTGCACACACACACAATTTCGATGGCTCTCTTCATCAATCTCGCACCCACCCACTTGATCCTCTCTTCGACTCTATCGATAGCTATGACCCCTCCCTCTCTTCTCGTGGATTGCTCGACCCTCTATGTATGATATGGATAGGCCTCCATTTCACACACATTGCATGCAAAATTTTGTTTGAGATGTCATCGACACATATTCCCACAAATAATTCACGAAATCAACCCCCACCCCACCCCCACTCCCACCACAAAACAAAAAACACTTACCGATGCAGTTTGTATCTCTCTCACACACCCACGTAGGTGGGGGACGTGCACAAAGAGAAGAGATGCATGCACGGTGGACGTACTCCCGTCTCTTTCCCAACCACACTCGCACGGGTACACGGTGGAGCTCATTTCTGTACGAAAAAGGCATCCCACGTGGTAATTTGGCACGTGTATTGGTTGTCCACTTGGTGGAGGGGGGATCGTCCACCACGGGTGAACAAACAAATTGCGACTTGACGCGTTATGTTAAATTAAAAAAAGAGGAAAACCATGTGGGGCCTACCTTAGAGGCAAGGCTCTATACACTAGAGTACTTCTGATGTGTCCCGTCAACTCGCAGAACGAGGAGAAGCATGCTTAGTACGCCGTATCCCCCGCCCACGGGCGCGGTGGCTCGCAAGATGAGGTGAAGCTTGCTCCGCCTTACGCCCGCTCCCTCGCCCATGCGCGCGGTGGCTCGCAGGACGAGGAGAAAAATTTACTACTCCCTCCGTTTACTCCTCATCCCTACTACCTTGGTTATAGAGATTATATCATATTGTTTGGAGTATATATGTCCTTTAGTAGATTTCAATATGAACTACTAGTACATACTCCAAACACTGATGTATATAGACGTATTTTAGAGTGTACATTCACTCATTTTGCTCTGTATGTAGTACTCCCTCCGTCTAGGTGTGTAAGTCATCTTACGAAAATCAAATAATCCCAAAACACTTAGGCGCGGTGCATTAACTTCAACCTTGTTTCTTGTTTCTTGACATATCAACCAATAAGAGATGAGGGTGTGCATGCTTTTAATGACTTGAGACTATCAAACACGACATGCAGTGGTTAGTACATTGCATGCAATACTATTAATTAGCAAATAGGCATTAATGTCTCTCCTTTTTCTCTCCTCCTTGGTCATGGTGCATAGCCTAAGATGACTTACTCACCTAGACGGAGGGAGTAGCACTCTCCCTCGCCCCTTGACCCTCGCCCACGTGGTGGACATGCAGCAATTCATTCGGTCTGATATAGCCAGAACGATATATACTGCACTACCATTATTGCTCGACTTCCCGAAGAGGTGAAGAGCCAATCGCAAGGTTAATATTTTGGAGATGCCAAGCGCAAGGTTATAGGAGAACGAGTAGTAGGTGCCGCGTCATTTATAAATAATTTTTTCTTCAGTGGCACGTACGCAATATGATAGGTTCATATGGAGAGAAAAGGAAACCGCTCCACTATATACATAGTCAGGATGGGCCAGCCTACATGGTTGCTTGCTGGGGTTGCTCTCTTCACACTCTCTCGCACAAAACGACTGTGGCCACATCTCTAACATCCCGGTGGATCACGTCCGCTGGGGGAAGGGGTGTATGCTTAGTGTAGATGCGGTGGCTGTCGCCGACGGCGAAAACCCACTGTCGACACGTCCCGATCAGGGGTCCCCGCCGTTCTCTCTCACAAAGCCAGTGAGGTTGCCTTCATCCCTTGCTCACTGCCGCGAAGTGGGCAGTTGCCGCCTCCCGCCGCTCTCCTCAAGGTTGAGCTACGTCCCTCAGGTACAACTCCCTTTACAGCCGGCTTGCACCATTGTTCTAGCTGCCCACATCACTCCCTGTGGATATTTCTCTACTTCTTTGCCCCGCACATACTTGATACCTCTACTGGCTTCTACGTACTGTATTTGTTATGAGTTTATGTCTCATCAACTAGTCCCAGTAATCTTATTCTAATCACGCTTCTTCAATTTCTTTGCCACAGGGATGCTCATCTCGATTTTGGTGAAACTGCACAAAATGATCCGATGGTCAAAAGGTTGCAAACTTCATTTATTAGGAAGCTCGAACGTTGCTAGCAAATTGAAGTCTGTTCAGGGTTCACGGTACAAGGGCTAGGGACTGCATGGATCATTTTTTCCTTTAGCTGCCTCCGTTCCAAAATAAGTGTCAACTTTAGTAGTAGTACAACTTTGTACTAAAGTTTGCACAAAGTTGAGACACTTATTTTGGAACGGAGGGAGTACATATTTGCTATGATCTGCCAATCATTGAGATGCAATAGCATGCATGTTAGTCTCCTTTGTATTTGATGAAATGTTGCAACGGGCAACCTTGGACGCAAGATACATGTAACAGGAGCTGGAAGCTTCATAGCATTGTACAAATTTATCTCGCTGATAAATTACAGTACGTACTAGTACTATACTAGTACTTCATCCGTTCCTAAATATAAGTCTTTGTAGAGATTTCACCATGAACCACATGCGGATGTATATAGATGCATTTTAAGTGTAGACTCATTCATTTTGTTCCGTATGTAGTTCACCTAGTGGAATCTCTACAAAGACTTCTCTACTAGTAATAGCTAGCCCCCACTACTAGGAATTCTCTATCCTCTCCTTGAGCCACATCATGAAAATTGACGTAGCCGTTAGATGAAGTAAATCAGTCATAATAGCCGTCTGATCTAGACGTTGAGAGGCTCCGCACTAAGCCACATGCAAGCATGCAGAAATACCATGGCACATGCATGTGAGTGGGTTTTAAATCACATCAACATGTCTGCATGCAAGCATGCACCGGTAGCATGCATGTAAGTGAGCTTTTAAGTCCCATTAATATGTCAAAAAGAAAAATATAATCCCATTAGGCTAGTCATAGTGGGGAGTAACTTAGACTAGTGTCATGCATATGACACTAGTCTTTGTTACTACCTTCATAGTGCAATATCATAGATGATAACATTTATTACATTATAGACTCATTTGCTTTGGGTTGCGTTATGTTACAGTAACATATTATGTTACTCCAAACACCTCTTTCCTCATTAACTCTATGCCACATAAGCAAACCTGTCTTGAAATGCGCTATGTTACTTGCTAAGTTTCTCCCACTATGACCAGCCTTATGCAATAGGAGTCGGTTGATCTTTTTTCCTTACGTGGGATGATCTAAATGATGATGGGAGTTTATTTAGTTTGGCTACCACATGTGTCATGCGGTTATAGATTTTTTTTTAGTTCTATGAAATTGATAATTTTGCGCAGAGAGATATACCGCTGTTCCGCGGCAACGCGCGGGGACTCATCTAGTAATATTTAGGAACGGAGGGAGTACTATGTAAAGAGTTAGGTGTTGCATGGTGATAGTGTGAGGTGGGCTATGTAATCATCGAGCCTGTGTGTTTTCACTGCTCTTGCACTCCTCCGCTGTAAGAATGGAGAAAATTGTAATCTACTACCTCCTTTCGCCGAAAGCGTGGGACATCCAGCAGTCCTACCACCTCAGTAATAAAGACTAATGAGCTGTCAAATCACATAGATCCAACAGTAAGTTGGACGGACGAAGCAACCATCACTCTTGTGCCAGTGAGAGGTCACGTCCGCTCTTCCCGGGCATGAATGCGGCACCGATTCTTTGGAGCGGCGCTGACCGTTTCGGGCGGGAAGCGCGCGCGGGCGATGGAGGGGCTTTGGGTGGGCCAGGCTGGTCAGGAGCGGGTGTGGCAGCTGTCCGCATGTCCCTACCGGACACACCCGGAAACGAGAGGATGCACAGACTCTCGCGGCTAAAATTGTACACTACACATCATCTCTCTGTAGGAGTAGGTCGATCTGTCGCACTCTCTAACACACACATGCTGTTAAACACACACACGCACACGCACGCACCTTGGTCCCATTGCACCTTCTAACGTGACTTATTACACCTAGACGGAGGGAGTAGTAAGTATACGAGATACGGTGACACACTGACTTAAATCGAATACAAGTGCCCATAATTTGTGTGCATGTTATAATAAGGATTCACTTAAAATAGTACGTGAGCGAACAGAGGGATCAATTGGACAGTGTTCCCGAGCAGTAGCGAGATGTGTGAGGTAGTAAGATACACCACTGGCGCTTTTAATTTTTCTTATTAATTTGTTTGTTTCACCCTCTGACTGGTGGGACCCAACGTACTACGTGGAGAGAGGTAAGGTGACTAAGGCTGCATTATTTCTGCACCACTGTGGATAGTCTTACCACCAAAGCCACATGACACGATTATGATTGAAATCCTAATGACTCCCACACACAAAAAAACAAGGCATGCCTATCACACGAATGCAGGAATGTATAAAAGGTTATTCTCCTCTCGTTGAACATAACGGGAGGGTTGTGTAGCTGGTTATCCTGTTCGCTCATCAAACTTGAGGTCTCGGGTTCGATAACTACACTTGAGCATAATTTTTGCCAGGAGGATTCTTTGACTGGTCAAAATGTTTTCTAGTGTCTGCACGCTTCACATTCTCTCCCCAGTATATATATACACGCTGGAGCCTCAGCTCTTGTAGTTGCTCTCTTCACACTCTCTCGCCCTCTCCCGCTGGAGCCTCAGCGCTTGTAGTTGCTCTCTTCACACTCTCTCGCCCTCTCCAGATCTAAACAAGACTTCGTTGGCCTCTCTCTCTCCCCTCACTGCTGCTCAAAGAGCCGGCAGGATCCGTCCGCCGGGAAGGGAAGGAGGCTTAACGCTGCGCCATCGACGAGGGAGGGAATCCACTACCGGCGCAGCTATTCACTTTCCACCCAGCGGTGGCGCGGGAGGGCCTCCGACCCCTTCTTCTTCGCCGCCGTCGCGTCGCCCACCGAACCACGCCCCAAGAACCTTAAGGTAGATTTTACTTACTCCACATGCATTGCTCTAGCTGCATGTATACCATGAATCTAGGACGTGGTTCAAAGATGAAAGGAGTGGGGGAAAGTAGTGGGAAAAGTTGTATATAACATGAATCTAGGACGTGGTTCAAAGAGGAAATGAAGGGGGAAAGTTGTATAGCATGAATATAGGACGCGGTTCAAAGAGGAAAGGAATGGGGGAAAGTAGTAGGGAAAGTTGTATCGCATAAATCTAGGACGTGGTTCAAAGAGGAAAGGAAGGGGCAAAAGTACTAGTTCAAAAAGGAAAGGAAGGGACAGGCTGTAGAGTTTGAGCAGGACTAGATTTGCTGCGCTCACATAGGGAAAGGTGTCTAAAGATGACAAAACTGGGACCAACACAAATATGGTCCTTGGTTGTTTGTTCTTTGTTGCAACAGACTATGCATGACCACAATACATCGGTAGATGCACATGGTGCTGGTGCATCCACTGTCCCGTGCAACTCATTAGCTGTTGTTAATCTAAGGCCCTGTTTGGTTAAAAACTCCCTAGTCCCTACCTGCTTGGTTCCAGGGACTAAACATGGACTAGAGGTTATTAAATGACATGATAAAAGACCATGTTACCCCTAGTAATGAACTAATAGAAACAAGGTGTGATGCGTGGCAGGGGCAACTGTTGGAAAAAGTCCCAAAAAGACTCCCTCGGGGTCTTCTTTCTTTAGTCCCAAATGCCCACTATTAGTCCCTAAAAGTCTCTCTGTTTGGTTTAGATGTGACCGACACGGAGTTTTTTTAGTCCCTACACCAAAATGTCCCTGTAAACAAACACCCTCTAATAATGCCGCTGGAAAATTGATGCAATGCCACAATTAAAAGCAAATTACATGTTGAACGAATTTTATTGTTAATATAATCTCTATGTTAATATTAATCAATGCCACCGTCTGAGAAATGCTATTGTCTTGCTTTCTTTCCCATTTAGATAAGGTAGATGCTTCTTTTTGTTGGCTTCTGTGTCATCCACCGTTATTGACCACTAATTGTTTCCTTTGCACCTCTGTGTAAACAGGGTTATCTACTTCACCTTGTTGCCATTGTGACCTTTTGTTCCACTGCACAAAACACTTTTGTTTTAAGAGTGTTTTGTGTAGTTCAACCAAAATGTCACACCGACAACGTTGCTTGATTGCTTGATCTTAATGGAACTGCACAAGAGGAGATCTTACTTCCTATCCGTTAAGGCGAATTTGGTTAGATCTTCTTCTTGTGAGTTGTTTGAATTCTGCATCATGAGAGGTCAGTACTAGCCTTCTTTCACATCATTCTGCAGTGTGCTTTCATATGTTGTGCTACTTGTACGATAATGTTGCTTGATTTTAGTGAACTGCACAAATGGAGACAATACTTCCAATCTGTATGTGCACCGTAATATCCCATTGAGGTAATATAAGGATATTTCACAACTGCTGGCCTGTATTTTGCCACTTTCATCAGAAAATTAAGTTTAGTACTATACTTGTGCTCCCTAATTGACATGCCAAATCTTACATTGAAGGCGAAGCTTGTCTGTTATTGAACCAAGTGATGAAGGGGAAGAACAAGCGGAAGAAAAACAAAAATCAACTCCCGGTGTTGTAATGAAGCACTGGAATTGTGATGACACAAGTAATGATATAGTTTTGCATCTTAATTTATTGCTATGGCTGGAACGAGCAATTGTTTTTCCACTGATTTGATGCCATACGTAATTATCTCTACTTGTGCAAACAGGGATCTTCTTTGAAGATACCATATATTTTAGTGGAACTGCACAAGAAGATGTTGGAAACATTAAACTAATCGAGGAGTATATAGTAAGCATGGCCACCCCCGTAGATAGCAACAGATGGTTCCGGAGAAGTGTTGCATCTGTATCCTCTACACAATCAGTCTCCTGACAAATGTTGGTACTCACCCACTGATTTCATCCATATGATTGAGCTTTGTCATCTCTATTGGTGTTGTGCTACTGTTTAGATACTGTCATGAAAAAGTGGCATTGTCCTTGAGAAGTGCTTCATCTGTGCTGTTTTAAATATTTCCTTCCCTTTTTTCGAGCAAACAGGGATCATCTTCCTGTGAAGAAGAATATGGAGTACGTGGAGTGACTAGTTCCGATTATGCCAGGATGAAGAAACACTGTCTATCTTCTCATCAGAAGGAGCAGTTGAAGGATGGTTACATTACTCCCCACAAGACCAAACTAACTTCAGCTCAGAAGGACTGACAAATCTCCATTTTTTGCTGTGATGCGCGAGTACAATGTTGTTCTAGGATTCTTTCTGGTGAGTTCCATTTTTCTAAAAGTGTGCTCTACATGGACCATGTATGTGCCTGTTGAAACTGTCAATTCATAGTACAGTTTGCTTTATACTAATCACTTTTTGGTATTTGTGCAAACAGGGGTGCTCAGCTTGATTTCAACGGGAACTGCACAAAATGTTCATGAATACATCGAATCATTCATTTCCACCACAAGAAAGGAGGTGCCCATAAGTTCAAGGTGTTGCAACATATAAGGGCGAAATCATACAAACTACGCGCGAATTTGGTTGATTTTGGTGGAACTGCACAAAAAGAACAACTGGTTTATTTAGCACGAGGTGCCATGTCAATGTCCGAACTGATGGCAAACCCTGCCCATTCCACAATCGTAGGCATTTGATATTTTGGAATGGGACAACCTTGTCAAATTTTGCTCATTGATTTTAGCAAGATATGCGTTTGATATTTTCGAATGGGATGCCCTTTGCTGTCAGCAGCGTCGATCAATTTTTTGTTTATTCTTTAGTTGTGAAGTAAATATTGCCTCTGACATGTGAGTCGCTGAGATGCATAATCATCGATTGTTTTGAATGTTCTCTATGAATTGCCTGGCCTGTGTGTTTGATTGCAATGTACAGAAACGCTAAAAAGCTGCTCAAACTCTTTGTACTCCTTCTGTTCCTTTTTACTTCGCACATTGTGAAAGTGCATACATTTTTGTATAAGATTGGTCAAAGTAGAGATACTTTGACTGCAGACAAAACTTATATGCAGACTAGAAAGGACCGGAGGGAGTACATGTGAAACTGCTGCAAACGTGGTGACCACCCTGGGAATAATGCTAGTACGTATTGTTTTGCATGTTCATCCAATGCCAGTGATACAGGAATTCGAAATAATCAAAATAAATTCATTCATACATGGTCCGACTTCATATAAACATGCCAGATTTCATTACATTTCATACATTCTTCAACTAAAAAGGGGTGTTTGTGGCCGCATGCATCTCCTAGGTGTAGAGGCCGGGGGTCATCCTCCTTTTCTAAAAAAACTAAAAAGGGGTGCGCTGGAGGTATAATTAATTAACCAAAGCTACCCACATGTGTCCTGCTGAGCCGAACAGAAGCTTCAGTGACTTAACTGCAGGTGCAGTTGCATAACTGATAGGTGCACCAGCAGTTAAGTAGAAGCGGCGTTCTTCTCCAGCGCAGCTCTCCGACTCCACGTCGCTGCCAAGAAGCTAACCGGCCGTCAATGGTCAACCCGCCTAGCTTGGCTTCAACCGGAGGGTAGCAGCGGTGGCCTTAGTTGGACCCGAGCGGCGGCGACCTACCGTGTTCTACTCTTCCTCGTTTACTGTGTGGCGCGGCCTCGTTGGCAGCGGGGCGGGGCCTCGGCGGAGCCGGCGATGTCCTCTGTCTCGTTGCCGGTGGGCGGCGCCTCAGCGGAGCGGTGGAAATCCTTCCCCATGTTGCCGGCAGGGTGGGGCCTCGGTTGAGCCGGTGATGTCCTCTGCCTCATTGTTGGCGGGGCGGGGCCTCGGCGGAGCCGGCGGTGTCCTCTGCCTCGTTGTTGGTGCCGCGGGGCCTCGGCGGAGCAAGCCGTCGTCGACGCTAGTAGAGCGGGGACTCGTCGGAGCCGGCATTGTCCTCTGCCTCGTCCTCGGTCTCGCCAAACAGCGCCTCGCCTGCTTCATCGCCCTCTTTGCTAGCCTCTTTGTAGGCGGCTGCAGCCGCCGCCACCCGCATGTGGTACCACTAGCGCTCGAGGCGGCCCTTGCGAGCAGAGCGGTACTAGTCGAGTAGCGCCTCCTGCTCCGCCTGCTCCGCGGCGATCTGCTCCTCCACCCGCAGGTGCTCCTGGAGGAGATGGTGGTTGTAGGCGGCGTCGGCCTGCGCCTCCCAGAACTGCTCCTCACGCATCTGCCTCACCCTGTCCATATATTGGGCATGGGCCTCGCCGATGGTCATGGTGCAATGCACCGGCAAGGATGGCGCGGAGGAGGGGGTTGGCGCCGGATCGTCGACTACCATGTTCTCCATTGGGACGTCGTCGTCCTCCGTTTGCCTGCTGGCCAGCCGGTCTGCAGCAATGGCTGCCATCTCCTTGTGGTCCGTCGTCCGCCCGTCCCGAAGAGCGCTGGAGCGCGAGGAAGCCATGGTGGGAAGTAGTGGTGTGGACAGGAGAAAGGGAACGAATGTGGATGACTACGGCTATGGCCGGCGCAGCAGTTTATATAGCAATGGTGGGCGGGCGGAGAGACAGACGTGTGGCGCTGGAGTAGCTGCCTCGGCAACCGCGTATCATTAATGTGTGCGGCAGATGGATGGACGGACGACACTTGTGTCATTTGAAGGCGGAGCATCGCCTGCACCGGGAAGCGGGGTGGCCGGCGCTGACTGTTTCGGGTGGAAAGCGCGCGCGGGCGAGGAGATGACTTTACTTGGATAGGATGACAATGGGGACCCACCAGGTCCATAGCCTCACGTACGCAAGTGCCTCCTTATTATATATATATATATATATATATATATATATATATATATATATATATATATATATATAACTGTAATTTATTTGCTTCCTCCTGGTTTCCTGACATCACGGTCCCACACCATTGTCAACCTATGTACTCCTTCCTTTCCGGTTCATAGGGCTTATCTCAAAATTTTAGTTTTTCCATTTTATATGGCTCAATTTGGTTGTTTTCCATCACATGTTCAGATTCCAAGGTGCATTAAATCATCGCATGCAAGTATTAAGAGAAAACTGACCAATGGATGTACTTTATGCATGCATGCATTGCAATTAATGCATTGATAAACATAATTTTTTTGAGGATAACAAGAGCATTAATTAGGTGCTTTTGAAAACTACAAAAAGTATTCCACCACTCGCCATCTACCTTGATTGGTGAGATTTTTGAATTGAGCATTATAAACCGGAAAGGAGGGAGTAGTCAATAAACGAGAGAATTGCACAAGAAGTGGCCGACAGCTGGGACTAAGCAGCTCGAGCGGTATTTGTGTTTTTGAGGTGTGAGCACTGTAGAGTTTTTCGATGTTTACCCTAGATATTAATTTTTCTCCTCTGAACAACAACGAAAACATCGCTGCAGGTATTAACTGGGCAGGCTGTGGCCCATCTAGCCCAGGCCAGATATCTAGCCCAGATATTAATTTTTTTCAAGCTGAAAATGGCTAGCCCAGCTATACTTTTTTTAGGAATACCCAGCAAGGTCAAGTTGTTATTCTCCTCCACACTGGGCTGCAAATCTTTCCTAGGAGGGATGCATTAGGCTTAACAAGAAAATGGGCTTTAAGAAATAATAAATGGGATGTAATTATAAAAACTGGGTAGTAACTATAAAAAATGCACCAAACAGTGATTACTTTATAAAATATTATTTTTGGAATATTGAAAATTTTAATTTCATTAATTGTTGCAAGAACAATGTTTTGTTGGATTTTTACATAATATAAATTTATATTGAAATTGTATTTAATCTCACTAGAAATTTCGGGATAAAAATATTCGGATCCCATCAAAATGTGGGAAATTTTATTGAATTCTGTTTTGAACGGTTGGTTGAAATGGGCTGTACTTTTAACAAACTGTTAATGGGCTGTAGTAAATTCCATTAGAATTATAAAATGGGCTACACATTCTTACAAATCTCAAATGGCCGATAAGTTCTCTGCCACACACTTCTGGCCTTACTAAGTTGACGCGTCCCCTAAAAAAACAGAGTTGACGAGTATGCAAGGCTTTGTCAACTTATAGTCAACACACGATTCTAGCAGCAGTGGCCGTTGGATGTCCATCCAATGGATGCCGTGCTTCTTCTTCAATCTCGGATATTCTAGCTTCACCCGCCCAAAAAATGATTCCTCCCCCTGACATCTGGGCCGCACCGTTTCGGAAGCTGACCTGTGGGCCTACTAAGTTGACGTACCAAGGGCTTTGTCAACTTAGTCAATATAAACGATTCTAGCTGCAGTGATCGTACGATGTCCATCCAACGGCCGCCGTGCTTCTTCAACCTCTGGTCTGTTGCTCCAGCCGCCCAAAGCAGCACCGGTCGTGCCGCCTGCTCCTGCCTCCCATGACCGGTTATGCTGTCGCGGAGGCCTCACCCCCTACTACTCCCACCGCTGGCCAGACCATCCCTCCACTCACCCACACCCCCTGTTATTCTGCGGCGACGGCAGCGCAGCCGAACCAGTGAACCCTCGTACTCCTCTCCGCGTGTGCATCCAATGCCGTGTCTTCCCCCGCTCCATGTCGTCCACCGCTGTGGTGCTCTCGACGCGGCGTGGTCAACGTGGTCAAGGAACGACTTCCATCGGACGTGGACTGTACATGGAGAGGATGACAGCTGGGTCCACGGCAGCCGCAAGGAAGTGCCTCCTTATTACGCGCAAAATAATTATTCCTCCACCTGACAGCGGGGACCCACCGGACGGGCCACCGTATTTCACGAAAAAAATGATTCGCCTCCTGACTACTGAGACCCACGAGCTACATCTTCGCAAGCAAGGAAGTGCGTCCGAAAAAAAACGATTTGCCCCCTAACTGCTAGGACCCACCAGCTACATCTTCGCACGCAAGGAAGTGCATCCGAAAGAAAAACGACTCACCCCCCGACTGCTGGGACCCACCAGCTACACCTTCGCATGCAAGGATGTCCGTCCGGGCAAAAAAAACAATTCGCCCCCCTGACTGCTGGGACCCAGCAGCTACACCTTCGCACGCAAGGAAGTGCATAAAAAAAATGATTTGCCCCCCTGACTGCTAGGACCCAGCAGCTACACCTTCGCACGCAAGGAAGTGCGTCCGGGCAAAAATAAAACCAAAATGATTCGCCCCCTGACTGCTGGGACCCACGCAAGGTAGTGCCTGACAGTCAGGACCCACCTCGTCAAAGCGTATGTAGCGTTGTCATCCTGGTCGTGAACATGTACGTACATACTGGTCGATGTAGAGGCGTGCACGTGTCGTAGTAGAGGCGCGCACGTAGCATGTACACGTACGTACAACGGCCAGGGTGCAAGAAAGAAAATATGGCCACATATGTGTACATATGGGCGGGGTCTTGAACGCCTAGTCGCGCATACGTACGGCGAGGGCTCATGCTCATGGGGAGGAAACGAAATGCGTCGTGTTCATGGGGAGGCAACGGAATGCGTCGTGTTCATGGGGAGGCAACATAATGCATCGTGTTCATCGGGAGGCAATGGAACACGTGGGAGCCAACTGGCTTGGACGGAACAGGCGATGGAAACGAGGCCTGGCATACCGTAGAACGGAGGAAACGGCCTTGTGTTCGACCGGCCACGTTCGGAACGGGGTCCTGTTGATCGGGAGGGGTGTGGTGTACCGCAAAACGGAGGAAACGGACCTCCTACGGTTGTAACGGGGGTCCTGTTGATCGGGAGGGGTGTGGTGTACCGTAAAACGGACAAAACGGAGTTGTGTTAGAGC
>NC_041389.1:79195995-79197016 GCF_002162155.2 Triticum dicoccoides | reverse complement strand
CTCCACGGGCTCCTGTTCATCCAGCCTCCACTGTGTGCTACTCCACCGGCTATTGTCCAACCACCCCTCCATGGGCACCCCTCCACCGTCCACTGTTCATCCAGCCCTCCACACCACGGGGTCCTGTTCAACCACCCCTCCACGGGCACCCCTCCACCGTCTACTGTTCATCCAGCCCTCCACACCACGGGGTCCTGTTCAACCACCCCTCCACGGGCACCCCTCCATCGTCTACTATTCATCCAGCCCTCCACACCACGGGGTTCTGTTCATCCAGAGGAAACACGACCGCTCACTGTTCATACAACCCCCCTCCCCCCGCAACGCTCACTGTTCATCCAATCGATCGGCTTCAGTTAGTAGGAGTAGCGAGGGAATCGCTCCATCAGGTTCCGTTAACAGCCATCGATCGATCGCTCGGGTTCAGTAACGCGTAGCCTGCAGTGCAATCGCTCGGGTTCAGTTAGAGCCCAACGCCTTGCTCGGGTTCAGTTAGAGCCAATGATTCGCACGTGTACGAGAGAAACGCGCATCGCTCGGCCCCCGACCTCCCACCGTAACCGGAAACTCCCCGAAATTTTCCTACCCCTGACTTCTACCACAGTTTTTTCTGTTATGGACGGCCCAAAGAATGTCATGCAGCTGCGTCTCCGGCCCGCCCAGGACGAAAAGGCCATTTTCTGTCATGATTTTTTGTCATAGAAGTAGGAGCCCACCACATCTATGATGATACGGGTTCTGTCACAATTATCGTCATAGAGGTGTCATACGTATGAAAGAAAAAAAATTCATTCGGCCCAAAATGTCACGGATGTGTCTTTTTTTGTAGTGATCAGGAGGGCTTGGACAGAACAGGCGATGGAAACAAGGCCTGGCGTACCGCACAACAGAGGAAACGGACCTCCTACATTCGGAACGGGGTCCTGTTGATCGGGAGGGGTGTGGCGTACCGCAAAACGGAGGAAATGGACCTCCTACGGTCGAAACGAGGGTCCTGTTGATCGGGAGGGGTGTGGCGTAC
>NC_041389.1:79130051-79195335 GCF_002162155.2 Triticum dicoccoides | reverse complement strand
CCCGCAATGCTCACTGTTCATCCAATCGATTGGCTTCAGTTAGAAGCAGTAGCGAAGGAATCACTCGATCGGGTTCAGTTAATAGCCATCGATCGATCGCTCGGGTTCAGTAATGCGTAGCCTGCATTGCAATCGCTCAGGTTCAGTTAGAGCCCAACGCCTCGCTCGGGTTCAATTAGAGCCAATACGTGTACGAGAGAAACGCGCATCGCTCGGCCCCCGACCTTCAACCGTAACCTGGAACTCCCCGAATTTTTCCTCCCCCTCGCTTCTACCATGGTTTTTTCGTCATGGACGTCTCAAAGAATGTCATGCAGCTGCGTCTCTGGCCCGCCCAGGAGGAAAAGCCCATTTTTGTCATGATTTTTTGTCATAGAAGTAGGAGCCCACCACATCTATGATGATACCGTGTTTTGTCACAATTATCATCATAGAAGTGTCATATGTATGACAGAATTTTTTCCGTTTGGCCCAAAAAGTCACGGATGTGTCTTTTTTTTGTAGTGCTCCAATCCTTGTCTGATCTTGAATATTCTTTATCTTCACAAAGATCTGCATGCCACCATGGAGGTGCCTCCTGAGCCCTGGCCCAACGTGGTTGATGGTGTTGGAGTCCGCGGGCTCGAGGGTGGCTCGCTTCGCTGGTGTGGGCGAGCTGCCCCGACAAGGGGCTTGCCGGGGCTGCTGAGGTTGCCTCCGGCAAGGGTCTTGCCGGGGGAACCTGCTCCGCCCATCTGCTCTCTGTGGCCTTGGTCCTTGACGTCGCCTTGTTTGCCTCGTGCCGTCGGCTTCTCTCCAGCTCCCTTCCTTTGCCCTGCTATGTGCGTCCGTGGCGCGCGGCTCTGACTGCCCGTGCACAAGTAAAGGGGTCAAAAGGAGAACCCCTACTTTTGTACACCGACAATTGATGATTTTATTGAGAGAGTCTCCGCTGTCCAAGAAGATACTAATATTTTGCAGGAATCTACGGAAGAAGAAATTAATGACATTGTGAGCTCATTGGATGAAAAAGATGAGGAGGAGAGTGAAGAACAAAAGGAGGAAGAGTGGATTGATCACCCGTGTCCACCTTATGAGAGTAACTCTTTAACTCATACATTGTTTAATTTACATTCGTGCTTACTGAAGGATGATTGCTATGATGATTGTTATGATACCGTTGATTCTCTTGAAATATCCCTTTTTGATGATGCTTGCTATGCTTGTGGCCAAGATGCCAATATGAATTATGCTTATGGAGATGAACTTACAATAGTTCCTTATGTTAAACATGAAATTGTTGCTATTGCACCCACGCATGATAGTCCTATTATCTTTTGGAATTCTCTCGATTATACTATATCGGAGAAGTTGCCCTTATTAAGGATTATATTGATGGGTTGCCTTTTACCATTGCCCATGATGATTTTGATGAATATAATATGCATGTGCTTGCTGCTCCTACTTGCAATTATTATGAGAGGGGAACTACATCTCGACCTCTCTATGTTTTCAACACGAAAAAATTGCAAGAATTTGTTTATACTGTGCATTGGCCTTTACTTTGTGTGCATGAATTGTTCTTTTATGACATGCCGATGCATAGGAAGAGAGTTAGACTTCGTTGTTGCATGATATATGTTACTTTTTGCTCACTACTAAATTACAAATCATTGTTAATTAAAATTGGCTTTGATATACCTTGGGATCCGGGTGGATCCATTACTTGAGCACTATATGCCTAGCTTAATGGCTTTAAAGAAAGCGCTGCCAGGGAGACAACCCGAAAGTTCTAGAGAGTCATTTATTTCTGTTGTGTGCTTTTATATAGTTTAAAAACAAAAAAATAAAGAAGGGAACCCAAAACTTTTCAAAAAGAAAAGTGAAAGTGAGATAGACGAGCATTGTGAAAGTGGGGGGCGTCCTTGAACTTTGTTCATGCCCATGGAAACTTTGTGAATCTTAATTATAGAAACTTTTAAACAAAAATAATTATCCCCTTGTACAATTCCATTGTATTATAAAAATAATGTGCCAAGGTTTTCCTTTAGGATGTTTACAATGCTTGTTGGTTTGTGCGGTGCAGGACAGAAACTTTGGTTGTACTACGCGATTTTACATTTTTACTAGAACGTCAAATGGTTTTGAAACTTTTTGCACTTTCTTTCTATAAAAATTGTTTATTTTCCTAGTTTTGGTAGAATTTTTGAAGTACCAGAGGTATGGTGAATGTTCAGATTATTACAGACTGTTCTGTTTTAGACAGATTATGTTTTTGATGCATAGTTTGCTTGTTTTGATGAAACTACCAATTTATATCAGTGTATTAAGCCATGGAAAAGTTATATTACAGTAGCTACAATGCAAAAACAAAACGTGAATTGGTTTGCAATAGTACTTGGAGTAGTGGTTTGCTTTATTATACTAACAGATCTTACCGAGTTTTCTGTTGAAGTTTCGTGTGGATGACGTGTTCGAGGATCAAGGAGGTTTCGATGTGAGAAGAAGGAAGAGAGGTAAGAGCTCAAGCTTGGGGATGCCCAAGGAACCCCAAGTAAATATTCAAGGAGAGTCAAGCGTCTAAGCTTCGGGATGTGCTACGTCTTGAGCTTGCGTTGGTTTTCCTTGAAGAGGAAAGGGTGATGCAGCAATAGTAGCGTAAGTATTTCCCTCAGTTTTTGAGAACCAAGGTATCAATCCAGTAGGAGGCTCCTCAAAAGTCCCACGCACCTACACAAACAAACAAAGAACTCGCAACCAACGCAATAAATGGGTTGTCAATCCCTTCACGGCCACTTGCAGAAGTGAGATTTAATAGAGATAGTATGATACGATAAATATATTTTTGGTATTTTATAATATAGATGCAAAAAGTAAAGATGCAAATAAAAGTAGATTGGAAACTTATATGATAAAAGATAGACCCGGGGGCCATAGGTTTCACTAGAGGCTTCTCTCAAGATAGCATAAGTATTACGGTGGGTGAACAAATTACTGTCGAGAAATTGATAGAAAAGCAAACAATTATGAGATTATCTAAGCATGATCATGTATATAGGCATCATGTCCGCAACAAGTAGACCGACTCCTGCCTGCATCTACTACTATTACTCCACACATCGACCGACTCCTGCCTACATCTAGAGTATTAAGTTCATAAGAACAGAGTAACACCTTAAGCAAGATGACATGATGTAGAGCGATAAACTCATGCAATATGATATAAACCCCATCTTTTTATCCTCGATGTCAACAATACAATACGTGCCTTGCAACCCTTTCTGTCACTGGGTAAGGACACCGCAAGGTTGAACTCAAATCTAAGCACTTCTCCCATGGCAAGAAAGATCAATCTAGTAGGCCAAACCAAACTGATAATTTGAAGAGACTTGCAAAGATAACTCAATCATACATAAAAGAATTCAGAGGAGATTCAAATATTTCTCATAGATAAACTTGATCATAAACTCACAATTCATTGGATCTCGACAAACACACCACAAAAATAGTTTACATCAAATAGATCTCCACAAGAGAGGAGGAGAACATTGTATTGAGATCCAAAAAGAGAGAAGAAGCCATCTAGCTAATAACTATGGACCCGAAGGTCTATGGTAAACTACTCACAACTCATCGGAGTGGCTATCACTACTAGGGTGGGTCAAAAAAGCACGCTGGTGCTAAGTAGCAGTAGCGCGCCTGAGGAAACCGCGCTGCAGATAAAGATCTAGCAGTAGCGTGTCTGGCTATAAACACGTTACTACTAAAATTCCCACGGCTTAGCCGATAGGCTACACATAGTAGTAGCGACCTATGACGAACCGCGCTACCGCTACTTTATTTGTAGCAGCGCGTTTTAGTATAAACTTGCTACTGCTAAAGGTTATAAAATTAAATGGAAAGAAAATAGAAAGGTAATTGAAAATGAAAGAAATAGAATAAGGTGAAAGGAAAAAAAAATAAAATGTGAAGAAAACTAAATGAAAAAGGGGGAAAAAAGAGAAAGGAGTGGCAGTAGCGTGTATAACAGATTGCGTTGTAGCTAAGATAGCAGCAGCGCTTTTCCTGGAACGCGCTACTGCTACTTCTGACTTAACCACGGGGTTCGTCCTTCCCCACGTGGCCACTTCCCCCAAATACAACTCTCTCCACTCTCGTCGCCATCGTCGCCCGTCGGCCGCCACCATCGCACGTCGGCCGCCGCATGCTCTCCGCACCCTCTACACCGCCCCGACCCCAGATTCAACACCGCCCCCGCCCCCGACCTCAACGCTGCCCCGGACGCCGCCCCCGACCCCGACCTCGACGTCGCCATCTGCCGCGCGCCCGAGCCCCGACCCTGACCTCGACGCCTTCCTGCCCCTCCCTCATCACAGGCACCCGAGGTGAGCACGCCCGCTCCTCCCTCTCCCCTACCTCTGCCTAGGGTTTCTTTATATTTTAGTTGCATCAAATTAGTTAGGGTTCATGTAAGAGTGGAAACAAATCGGATGCGGATGCGGCTCAAATGAGTTAGGGTTCATGTAAGGGTGAAAACGAATCAAATTTCTAAGATGAATCATAAAACGAGTAAAATTTGACCACTTATTTCACTTTATAGTTGGATAATTGAAATATCCGCTACCACTTTCCACCCCTATAGGTTCATCAAATTAGATGGTAATTAGGGCAGTAGTTCCTAGGTACTAATTAGTTAGTAAGAACTAGGTACTAATTAGGTACTAGAATATTTTTATTTATAGTAAGTTTATTTTTAGTAAGAACTAGTTGAATTAATAGAACTAGTTAGTAAGAACTTGTTGCTATTTTTTATTTAAAGCAATTTTTCCCGCCTCGAAGTGGACGATGCCTATCCCGCATCCTCGTCGTCGAGTCGGCGGAGGACGACACCTACTTGACCAGATCGGCCATATCCGGGACTGGGCTCCGCCAGGGTGGTACTGGGAGGTAATACCTACCGGGGGGCGCAGGTTGGTGAGGAGCCAGCCTGTCGTTGACTCGAACCTTCTTTGGTGGCGGTCGCGTGGGCCAGTGATGATCCAGAGGCTCGAGGACTCCGCAGAGGTGGTGCGTCACCGTGTCAGTGAGGAGGACGCGCACGTCCGTCGCTACTTGTTTGATTTGGAGCACAGGTCATTCTCTAATACTTGGCAGGTTCTCCGGGGATCTCACTGGAGCTATGATCCCATGGTGGTTCCTTCTCTGTGGGTGTCCACCGCCCGCGCCGATACCCGTCGTGTGCTAGGGTTTTAGTTGTATTAGTGATGTTATATGTATGACACTATTTGTGATGTATTAGTGATAATATTCGACAATGTACGGACGCATGAGATGATTTACTTTTGCTTATTGAATGCATGCTAATTTGAGTCCAATAAGATATTTTGAAATGTATATCTTGTGTTGCTCAATATCCAGTGTCCGGTCATGTTTGCAAGTTACACCTCCGAGTGGCCTATGTTTTGCCGGAGTGTTGATTCATTTCCGTTCCGGCAAATTTCAGGCGCTCGATATGTCCTATTTTAGCAAAGGTCATGCCGGATTTTTCCATGAATTTTGGCATGACTTGTGCCAGAATATGTAGGAAATATCGAGTGCCCCGGATTTGTGTGTTGATTATCCTGGTAGTTGTCTTCGATCAATTTTCAATTAATGTTTTAACTATAAACATAGGAAATGTCTGATGACAAAAAGGATTTCGGTATTTGCAAATACTGCGAAGACGAGCGCGGCCTGTGCGACGGAATCTTCCAAGATGATGATAGGCGCTTCAGCATCAAGCTGGACGAGAACTTCGAAGTGGATACAGTAAGTCACAATGACAAGTATTTTTTCGTAATCAAGCATGACATCTGCTTCATTTGCTTCAACTTTTACTTTCTACTAGCGTATCCCTGCCATGCAAGAGTTTTTGTATTGGATAAGATAGGTTTCAGTCATACTATGGAGGAAAAGAAAGTTTACTTGAAGACCAAGCATGGTTATATTATCCATGCAAAATTATACAATTCAGACGACTACACCTATTTTGGATGCAAAACATGGTGGCACTATGCAAGACTTATGCATTTGACCTTGATATGGTTATCACCTTTGATATTCGTCCAGAAGATGATATTGAAGGTAATACCGACATCTGGGTCGATGTGCAGACGCCTCCAGTTATACCATTATGTAAGTTTATCAACCATATTTATGTCTTTGATATTGTTTATTCAAAAATAGTTGACAACTAGTTTGTATTGTCAGCTTATTTCAGTGCAAGCAAACATGTCCAGTGCTTGGTAGACAGGACCGTATACTGTCCTAGGGCTGAACTCAACTGCGAGGAGCTCAGTCATTATGTTTCATGGCTTGAGGATTTTGATACTGTCAAGACAAATTTTCTTCCTACATTTAGAAATGTTAGTACTGAAAATGTGCGACCAATAGTGTTCGTAATGAACTACGGTCACATCTATTTAGGAAGGATGGTAAGATTTTTACTATATGTCCTTAGTGCATCTTTTCCATACATTATTTTTGAAGCTAAACTTCATTGCTAAGTATGTTACCATACGATGTTCTTCAACAGGGACTCCCGATGAATGTTGTGCCTTATGGGATCGAGACTAAAGGTACCATGAGTATTATCAGCTTACGGCCAATATATCCTACAGATTACTTTAGTGCATTCAAGATTAGCGACGGATGCTTAATAGTGCAAGACTGGACCAAATATGTGATGGGGGAGCTCAGAGAAGTACTAGGGGGTAGCAAACAGATGCGCTACCCACGATTAGGAGACAGGTTCATCTGCATGCTCCAACTTGATCAAGGAGGAGAGCTATACATGTTTTATGTTATTATACCTAAGAGAGAGCAGCAGGAGTGATTAGCTAGCTAGAAATGAGTTTGAGGATGATGATGTGCTACACTATTACTATGATGATAAAATAGCTAGTGTTGGTGGTAATGACTATGATGATTATTATTAGCTAGTGTTAGTGGTGATTAAATAAATACTGTTGGTGGTAATGACTATGATGATGATTAAATAGCTTGTGCTGGCGGATTAGATTCAAGTGGAGGCAACATGTGGTGCACATCGAAAGTACTACTAGTCCAAACTAGATCAAATTTGGATTAGTAGTATACTTTTGACATGCACCACATATTGCCTCCAATTGAACCTAATCCACCTTCATTTGACACACTGTTATGGACATAATGATGTAAACCTCATAACTGGTATTGTACCAATATTTGTACGATGGCGCATAAATACACTAAAAATAAAAAAATAAAAAAGAATACTAGTAGCGATGGACAGAAAACACGCTGCAAGTAGTTACCTTAGCAGTAGCGTGGTACTGAACAAACGCTGCAGCTATTTGTCCTAGCAGTAGCGCGTGCGGGCACGCGTTACTGCTAAGCAATAGCTGTAGCGCCTTATTAGTAGCGCGCCTACCCGCGCTACTAGTGAGCACAAAACCAGCGCTATTGCTAGGGTTTTCCCTAGTAGTGTATGGTGTTGATCTAGAAGCCCTCCGTGGTCGATTCCCCCTCCGGCGGAGCACCGGCGAAGGCTCCAAGATGGGATCCCACGGATACAGAAGGTTACGGCGGTGGAAATTGTGTTTCGTTGGCTCCCTGGATGTTTTCGGGGTACATAGGCTTATATAGGAGGAAGAAGTACGTCGGTGGCCGCCCGAGGGGCCCACGAGATAGGGGGGCGCGCCCTATAGGGGTGGGCGCACCCTACCCTCTCGTGGCCGCCTCGGCTACTTCTTGACTTGCACTCCAAGTCCTCTGGATCATGTTCGTTCCAAAAATCATGCTCCCGAAGGTTGCATTCCATTTGGACTCTGTTTGATATTCCTTTTCTTCGAAATACTGAAATAGGCAAAAAAAGCAGCAATACGGGCTGGGCCTCCGGTTAGTAGGTTAGTCCCAAAAATGATATAAATGTGTAAAATAAATCCCATAAACATCCAAAAGTGGTAATATAATAGCATGGAACAATCAAAAATTATAGATACGTTAGAGACGTATCAGGATGCCCCGGAAGGCATCCCCTCTTTCTTCAACAAGTATCGTTATGTTTTCGGATTCGTTTCGTTCATGCGATATGTGCAAATCTTGGAGCATCTTTTGCATTTAGTTTTCACTTTTCTTTTATGCACCACGCTGGTATGAGATGGTCCTTGGTTGATTTATAGAATGCTCTATGCACTTCACTTATATCATGGCTTTATAGAATGCTTCATGTGCTTCACTTATATCATTTGAAGTTTGGATTGCCTGTTTCTCTTTACATAAAAAACCACCATTTGTAGAATGCTCTTTTGCTTCACTTATATTTGTTAGAGCGTGGGCATATCTTTTGTAGAAAGAATTAAACTCTCTTGCTTCACTTATATCTATTTAGAGAGTTGACAGGAATTGGTCATTCACATGGTTAGTCATAAAATCCTACATAAAACTTGTAGATCACTGAACATGATATGTTTGATTCCTTGCAATAGTTTTGCGATATAAAGATGGTGATATGAGAGTCATGCTAGTGGGTAGTTGTGGATTGTAGAAATACTTGTGTTGAAGTTTGTGATTCTCGTAGCATGCACGTATGGTGAACCATTATGTGATGAAGTCGGAGCATGAGGTATTTATTGGTTATCTTCCTTATGAGTGGCGGTCGGGGACGAGCGATGGTCTTTTCCTACCAATCTATCCCCCTAGGAGCATGCACATAGTACTTTGTTTCAATGACTAATAGATTTTTGCAATAAGTATGTAAGTTCTTTATGACTATTGTTGAGTCCATGGATTATACGCACCCTCACCCTTCCACCATTGCTAGCCTCTCTAGTACCGCGCAACTTTCGCCGGTACAATAAACCCACCATATACCTTCCTCAAAACATCCACCATACCTACCTATCATGGCATTTCCATAGCCATTCCGAGATATATTGCCATGCAACTTCCATCATCATCATATACATGACTTGAGCATTCATTATCATATTGCTTTGCATGATCGTAAGATAGCTAGCAAGGTGTTTTCATGGCTTCTCCGTTTTTTGATGTCATTGCTACGCTAGATCATTGCACATCCCGGTACACCGCTGGAGGCATTCATATAGAGTCATATCTTTGTTCTAGTATCGAGTTGTAATATTGAGTTGTAAGTAAATAAAAGTGTGATGATCATCATTATTAAAGCATTGCCCCAGTGAGGAAAGGATGATGGAGACTATGATTCCCCACAAGTCGGGATGAGACTATCCTTTTACCACACTTGTGCTCCAGAGTAGCACCATGTTCTTCATATAGAGAGTCTCTTGAGTTATCACTTTCATATACTAGTGAGAATTTTCATTATAGAACTTGGCTTGTATGTTCCGATGATGGGCTTCCTCAAACGCCCGAGGTCTTCATGAGCAAGCAAGTTGGATGCACACCCACTTAGTTTTCAGTCTGAGCATTCATACATTTATAGCTCTTAGTGCATCTGTTGCATGGCTATCCCTACGCACTCATATTGATATCTATTGATGAGCATCTCCATAGCCCGTTGATACGCCTAGTTGATGTGAGACTATCTTCTCCTTTTTGTCTTCTCCACAACCACCATTCTATTCCACCTATAGTGCTATGTCCATGGCTCACGCTCATGTATTGCGTGAAAGTTGAAAAGGTTTGAGAACGTCAAAAGTATGAAACAATTGCTTGGCTTGTCATGGGGGTTGTGCATGATTTGAATATTTTGTGTGGTGAAGATGGAGCATAGCCAGACTATATGATTTTGTAGGGATAACTTTCTTTGTCCATGTTATTTTGAAAAGACATGATTGCTTTATTAGTAGGCTTGAAGTATTATTGTTTTTATGTCAAATGATAAACTATTTCTTTGAATCACTCGTGTCTTAATATTCATGCCATAATTAGATACATGATCAAGATTATGCTAGGTACCATTCCACATAAAAAATTATCTTTTTTATCATTTACCTACTCGAGGACGAGCAGGAATTAAGCTTGGGGATGCTGATACGTCTCCGTCGTATCTATTATTTTCGATTGTTCCATGCCAATATTACACAACTTTCATATACTTTTGGCAACTTTTTATACTATTTTTGGGACTAACATATTGATCCAGTGCCCAGTGCCAGTTCTTGTTTGTTGCATGTTTTATGTTTTGCAGAAACCCCGTATCAAACGGAATCCAAACGGGATAAAAACGGGCGGAGAATATTTTTGGATTATTTGGAAGATATGGGAAGAAGAATCCACGCGAGACGGTGCCCGAGGGGGGCACGAGGCAGGGGGGCGCGCCCCACCCCCCTGGGCGCACCCCTGACCCTCATGGGCCCCACGTAAGGCGGTTAATGCCCTTCTTCGGCCACAAGAAAGCTAATTTTCAGAAAAAAAATCTCAGCGAATGTTTCAGTCCAATCGGAGTTACGGATCTCCATATATATAAGAAACGGTAAAAGGGCAGACTAGGAGAACGCAGAAACAGAGAGAGACATAGAGATAGATCCAATCGCGGAGGGGCTCTCGCCCCTCCCATGCCATGGAGGCCAAGGACCAGAGGGGAAACCCTTCTCCCATCTAGGGGGAGGTCAAGGAAGAAGAAGAAGAAGGGGCCCCATCTCCCCTTCTCTTCCGGTGGCGCCGGAACGCTGCTGTGGCCATCATCATCATCACCGCCATCTACACCAACACCTTCTATCTACAGAGGTCCACTCTCCCGCAACCCGTTGTACCCTCTAATTGAACATGGTGCTTTATGCTTCATATTATTATCCAATGATGTGTTGCCATCCTATGATGTCTTAGTAGATTTTCGTTGTCCTATCGGTGGTTGATGAATTGCTATGATTGATTTTATTTGCTTGTGGTTATGTTGTTGTCCTTTAGTGCCCATCATATGAGCGTGCGGGTGGATCACACCATAGGGTTAGTTGTATGTTGATAGGACTATGCATTGGAGGGCAAGAGTGACAGAAGCTTCAACCTAGCATAGAAATTGACACATACGGGATTGAAGGGGGACCAATATATCTTAATGCTATGGTTGGGTTTTACCTTAATGAAAGTTATAGTTGCGGATGCTTGCTAATAGTTCCAATCATAAGTGCATAGAATTCCAAGTCAGGGATGACATGCTAGGCCTCTCCCACATAAAACTTGCTATCGGTCTAGTAAAGTAGTCAATTGCTTAGGGACAATTTCGCAACTCCTACCACCACTTTTCCACACTTGCTATATTTACTTTATTGTTTCTTTATCTAAACAACCCCTACCTTTTATTTACGTGCTCTTTATATTCTTGCAAACCTATCCAACAACACCTACACAGTACTTCTAGTTTCATACTTGTTCTAGGTAAAGCGAACGTCAAGCGTGCGTAGAGTTGTATCGGTGGTCAATAGAACTTGAGGGAATATTTGTTCTACCGTTAGATCCTCTTTGGGTTCGACACTTTTACTTATCAAAAACTGTTGCGATCCCCTACACTTGTGGGTTATCACATCACTACAAAAAAAACGACACATTCGTAACATTTTGGGCCGAACGATTTTTTTTTTCTGTCATACTTATGACACTTCTATGATGATAATTGTGACAAACCCCGGTATCATCATAGATGTGGTGGGCTCCTACTTCCATGACAAAAAATCATGATTGAAAATGGGCTTTTTCATCCTGGGCGGGCCGGAGACGTAGCTGCATGACATTCTTTGGTCCGTCCATGACGAAAAAAAACGTGGTAGAAGCGAGGGCGAGGAAAATATCGAGGTGTTCCCGGTTACGGTGGATCGTCGGGGCCGAGCGATGCATGGAGGTTTGCGCATTTCTCTCGTACACGCACGCGCGTTGGTGTGAGGCGTTGGGCTCTAACTAAACCAGAGCAAGGCGTTCGCCTACTGAACCTGAGCGATTGCACTGCAGGCTACGCGTTACTGAAACCGAGCGATCGATCGATGGCTGTTAACTGAACCCGATCGAGCGATTCCTTTGCTACTCCTGCTAACTAAAGCCGATCGATGCTTCCTATGGATGAACAGTGAGCGTTGCTGGGGGGTTTGGATGAACAGGACCCCATGGTGTTGCCTCTGGATGAACAGGACTCCGATCGATCGAGCCGGTTGGGGCTGGATGAACATGACCCCGTGGAGGGCTGGATGAACATGACCCCGTGGAGGGCTGGATGAATAGGACCACCCTATGGAGGGCAGGATGAACAGTAGACGATGGAGGGCTGGAAGAACAGTAGCCCGTGGAGGGGTGGTTGAACAGGAGCCGGTGGAGAGGGCTGGTTGAACAGTAGCCGGTGGAATAGCGCGCGATGGAGGCTAGATGAACAGGAGCCCATGGATGAACAGTCGCAGGTGGAGGCTGGAGGAGATCGATGGTGGATGAACAGTAGCCCATGGAGGCTGGAGGGGGTCGACGATGGAGATGAAAAGTATCCCGTGGAGTCTCGTTTTGTGGTACGCCACACCCCTCCCGATGAACAGGACCCCTGTTACGACCGTAGCACTCCAACACAAGTCCGTTTCGTCCGTTTTGCGGTATGCCACACCCCTCCCGATCAACATGACCCCGTTTCGAATGTATGAGGTCCGTTTCCTCCGTTTTGCGGTACGCCAGACCCCTCCCGATGAACAGGATTCACTTTTAAATGTGGCCGGTCAAACACAAGGCTGTTTTCTCCGTTGTGCGGTACGCAAGGCCTCGTTTCCATCGGCTGTTCCGTTCAAGCCGGTTGGCTCCCACACGTTCCGTTGCCTCCCGATGAACATGACGCATTTTGTTGCCTCCCCATGAACACGATGACGACGCAGTTTCTCCGTTTCGACCCAGCCATGTACACGAGCTCTGGCCGTACGTACGCGCGAGTAGGCATTCGAGACCCCACCCGTATGTACATACATGGCCGTATTTACTTTCTTGCACCCCGGCCGCTGTACGTACGTGTACATGCTACTTGCGCGCCTCTAGTACGACACGTGCGCGCCTCTACATCGACCAGTATGTACATACACGTTCGCGACCAGAATGACAATGCTACGTACGCTTTGACTAGGTGGGTCCTGACTGTCAGGCACTTCCTTGCGTGCGAAGATGTAGCTAGTGGGTCCCAGTAGTTAGGGGAGCGAATCGTTTTTTGCCCGAACGCACTTCCTTGCATGCGAAGATGTAGCTGGTTTGTCCCAGCAGTCAGGGGGAAACATTTTTTTGTGAAATACGGTTGCCCGTCCGATGGGTCCCTGCTATTAGGTGGAGGAATCATTATTTTCCGCATAATAAGGAGGCACTTCCTTATTGCGGCCATGGACCCAGCTGTCAGCCTCTCCGCATACATTCGACGTCCAATGGAAGCCGTTCCATGACCATGTTGACCACGCCGCGCCGAGAGCACCAGGGCGGTGGACAACGGCTGATACGTCCATTTTGCATCATGCTTTTTATAAGGATATTTATTGTATTATGGGCTGTTATTACACATTATGTCACAATACTTATGCCTGTTCTCTCTTATTTTACAAGGTTTACATGAAGAGGGGGGCGCGCCCTACCCCCCTGCCTCGTGGGCCCCTGGTGGCCCTCCGATGCCCATCTTTGGCTATATGGAGTCTTTCGTCCGAGGAAAAATCATAAGCAAGCTTACGGGACGAAACTCTGCCGCCACGAGGCGGAACCAATCTAGGGCTCCGGCAGAGCTGTTCTGCCGGGGAAACTTCCCTCCAGGAGGGGGAAATCATCACCGTCGTCATCACCAACAACACTCTCATCGCGAGGGGGTCAATCTCCATCAACATCTGAAAGTGCAACTATCCCTGGGTGGTTTTGGTAATTCCTAACAACATATATCTCATTGAGCTAATGCTACTTCAAGATAAATATTTCAGGAAAGCTCAATGATTGGCATGGCATGGATGAGAAAAGTGGATCCCTCAAAATGCAAAGGACAAAAGGATTGTCTCAAGCTCAAAGCACAAGACTCTACATTTTCTATTTTAGTGATCCAAGATCACATTGAGTCTATAGGAAAAGCCAATATTATCGAGGAGGGATGAGGTGTTGCTTAATGGCTTTCTTGCTCAAAATGCTTAATGATATGCTCCAAAGCCATCAACTACTTTCTCATATCTACATATGACCTAAACCAAAAGTCCAACTCGGACCCACCGATTCTTCCTATCCGGCAGCACCGAGTTCAGATGTCATAGCCACTGCCACAAACCCTAGGCAAATCGGTCTCACCAATAGGGATCTCGATCTCACTGAGATGGGGTTGTAATCTCTCTGTTTCCCTTCATAACGTTTCGGTCAAACCGAGATGAGCGATCGGTCCCACCAATATTACAATGCAAACTCTCTGTTTCCTTTTCGTAATGTTTCGGTCTTACCAAGATCAGCGAATCGGTCCCACCGAGTTTGCCTAACCAACTCTCTGGTTAGCTCATTACCAAAATCGGTCTCACTGAGATTACGTTATGCCCTAACCCTAACTATATCGGTCCTACCGAGTTGCATGTCGGTCACACCGAAAATCCTAACGGTCCCATGATTTGCTAAATCGGTCTGACCGAATTTCTCAATTCGTTCCCACCGAGATTGGTAGGTTGTGTGTAACGGTTAGATTTTGTGTGGAGGCTATATATACCCCTCCACCCACTCTTCATTCGTGGAGAGAGCCATCAAAATGTGCCTACACTTCCAGCCTACATTTTCTGAGAGAGAACCACCTACTCATGTGTTGAGACCAAGATATTCCATTCCTACCATATGAATCTTGATCTCTAGCCTTCCCCAAGTTGCTTTCCACTCAAATCTTCTTTTCACCAAATCCAAATCCCGTGAGAGAGAGTTGAGTGTTGGGGACACTATCATTTGAAGCACAAGAGCAAGGAGTTCATCATCAACACACCATTTGTTACTTCTTGGAGAGTGGTATCTCCTAGATTGGCTAGGTGTCACTTGGGAGCCTCCCACAAGATTGTGGAGTTGAACCAAGGAGTTTGTAAGGGCAAGGAGATCGCCTACTTCGTGAAGATCTACCCCTAGTGAGGAAAGTCCTTTGTGAGCAACAGCCATGGTGGGATAGACAAGGTTGCTTCTTCGTGGACCCTTCGTGGCTGGAGCCCTCCGTGGACTCGCGCAGCCGTTACCCTTCGTGGGTTGAAGTCTCCATCAACGTGGATGTACGATAGCACCACCTATCGGAATCACGACAAAAACATCCGTGTCTCCTATTGCATTTGCACTCTCCAAACCCTTCCCTTTACATTCTTGCAAGTAGCATGCTTTACTTTCTGCTGCTCATATACTCTGTGCATGCTTGCTTGAATTGTGTTAAGATTGCTTGAACCGTGCTAAGTTGCTAAAATCTGCCAAGAACTAAAATTGGGAAAAGGATATATTTTTATTTGGTCAAGTAGTCTAATCACCCCCCTCTAGACATACTTTCGATCCTACAAGTGGTATCAGAGCTTTGGTCTCCATTTTCCTTGATCTCCATAGCTTTTGGTGGTCATAGCCTTGGTTTCACAACCTAGGAGAGTATGGCGTCTAGCGAGGGAAATTACCACCGTAGAGGTCCTTACTTTGATGGTACTAATTTTGCTAGTTGGAAGCATAAGATGAAATTGCATATTCTTGGACATAACCCTGCCATTTGGGATATTGTGTGTATTGGCTTGCAAGGTGAATTCTTTGATGGGATAGAACCGAACCGTAAAGCTACCGCGGAAGAGTTGAAGATGCTACAATACAACGCTCAAGCTTTGTGATATCCTCTTCAACGGATTGTGCTCCAAAGAATTCAAGAAAATCAGCCGTCTTGAGAATGCAAAGGAAATTTGGGATACTTTGATTGATATGCATGAAGGTACCGACTTTGTCAAGGAATCCAAGTTGGATGTGCTTCAAAGTCAGCTTGACAAGTTCAAAATGAAGGATGGTGAAGGTGTCGCTGAAATGTACTCTAGGCTTGCTCTTATCACAAATGAGATTGCCGGCTTTGGAAGTGAAGAGATGACTGAAAAATTCATCATCAAGAAGATCCTAAGAGCTTTGGTCAGAAAATATGATACCATGTGCTGATTGATCCAAATGATGCCCAATTACAAAGATCTCAAGCCAATGGAAGTCATTAGAAGAATTATTCCTTATGATATGTCACTCAAGGATAAGGAGGAGCTCCACAACAAGTCAAGTGGTGCTTACAAAGCCTCATGTGAAGCTCCCACATCATCAAGTGAGAAACAAACCTTCAACGAAGAATTGAGCCTAATGGTGAAGAACATCAACAAGTTCTACAAGAGTAGAAGCAAGGAAAGAAGTTCCAAGTCAAGGTCCTACAATGACAAAAGATCTTCTAGTCGTGAGCGTAATTGCTACAATTGTGGAAGACCCAGACACTATTCCAATGAGTGTACGACACCCTACAAAAGAAGAGAAGATTCTCCAAAAAGGAGAAGTAGAAGAGAAGAATCACCATCAAGAGAGAGAAGGAGTAGAGATGATCGTTATGAAGGAAGAACATCCCGGAGAAGCAAGGATTCAGAAAGGAAGGACAAGTCATCAAGGAGCTACACAAAACGAAGACACCAAGCTCATGTTGGTGAATGGGTATCCGGCTCCGAGTCCGACAATCACTCCAAGAGAAGCTATCACTCCGACTCCGAATATACTCAAGATGAAGGTGTTGCCGGTCTAGCACTTGTGTCAACCAACTCCTATGAGATATTTGATTCACCAAATGAAGGACTTGGAAGATGCTTCATGGCTAAAGGCCCAATGGTATCACACCCCGAGTATGTTGATTTCAATAGTGATGAAGATGACTTGTTAGGTGATGATGATTTACTTGTTGACAACTCTAGTGATGAATACTATGACGAAACGTCAATTAATCATGCTAATCAAGATAAAACGAATGACAATGATAAGGAGAAGATTGAGCACCTAACTAAAGAACTGAACACTCTTAAGTTAGCTCATGAAACTATCTTAGAAGATCATCGAGAACTTTTAAGGACTCATGAGAAGTTACGCTTCGAAAAGCTCAACCTTGAGCAAGAGCATGAGTTCTTAAAGGCAATCAATGATGATCTTCGCAAGAAAAGTTCTTCTTACATTGCCAAGCGTTTACTCTTATTCACTTACATGCCTGAAGTCAAGTCTAGTAACAAGAACAAGAAGGATTCTTCCTCTAGTAGTAACAATAATCATGCTAAATTCAATGTTGTTGCTTCTAGTAGTTCTCTTGATTCCCCTAATGATTCTCTTAGCCAAGTTACACTTGAGCAAAAAAATAGCTTATTGAAGGGAATTATAGAGAAAGGTGTTTACAAGAGCCTTGCCGGGAGTAAGCAATTCGAGGAAATTGAACGCAAGCAAGGAAGACATCGGAAGAACCAAGGTGTTTGTTTTGAACGAAAGTTCAATGCCAAAGGAGTTGAGTGGGAAGAAGATCAATACCCCAAGATGAAGTTTGTTCCTCAACAAGAGAAGTATGATCCTACTTCCTTCAAAGGTACACAAGCTCAAGATGATCTTCCACCACAAGACCACAAGCAAAAAGGCAAGGACAAGCTTCAAGAAGAGATTGATGCATTTGAAGAAGCTCCTAAGGCCTTGGTCAAGTGGGTTCCCAAGACTACGTCAAGTTCTACCTCATCGAGTACAACTACAACTCCAAGGATTCCCATCAAGATGATGTGGATCCCGAAGAAGAAGAACTAGAGAGTTCTTGAGGGTGACTCTGCCAACGTACTTCACTCTTATCATTTTGGCAAGGACAAGTGCAATCAACTTCCACATCTTGCACTAGTTCAAGGAGTCACAAACCCTCTTGTTGGTAAGACAAGGGACAAGGTAACCTAATGCTTTCATGGACATCATATTATGTGTGCATCACTCTATGTCTATGGATATCCTTGTTTGTTCCTTGTGGGACTAACCAGTGTAGGTATTGAAAGTGCAACTCACTCCAAAGGATTGCTCCAAATGATCTACATCAACATTTTGCATCCACATCTTCAACACCTACATGAAGTCATCATCGAAAAAACCCAAGGTTAGTTCATCCCTCTTAGGGGGGATCTCACATCTAGGGGGAGCTTTACTCTAAGAATTGAGCGAAAGAAACTCTAATGGTGTGAACACAACAATGCTTTATGTAAAAGTGGTAACCCCACTTGTGCTTAAACGATGAGTATGACCTATGATCAAATGTTCTGATTTGACTCCTAAGTCAATATACTCATATATAGATGACCTAGTCATCGCCAATTGCTTGATAGATGCTAGAATGGTTGCGCATGCTTTGCCACATATTTCATTTGTCATTTTACCGTGTGAGCATGTTGGTTGCATATTTTACTCATTCGAGGACATCCACTTGTAGTTTTCATTGTTTGGTTTCTTTTCTTTTGCCAAGTGGATGGACAAGAATGCCTAAGAACCTTCTCTAGCTATATATATGCTTTTCTTGTCTCAAACTCTATTCATGCTACATCACAAAGTTTGATCAAGTCAGATTCGAACCACTCTGTGTGAGGAGCACTTGGAGTCCCCAATTTGTCATAGACTTAAACTTCCAAAACCTCTTTGTGCATTTTGGTCTGACCGATCCATCCATTTCGGTCACACCGAGATCACTAAGTTGATCTAGGTTTTCAACCTCGGTGCAACCGATTTGAACTTTTCGGTCTCACCGAGTTGCAGTAACTGCTTGTAGCTATGCATCTCGGTGCCATCGAGTTGTTCCACTCCGTCACACCGACAGGGTCAGGCTATATATACCCCCGGGCCAAAATTTGGAAATTTTCCAAACCTCTTCTCCCGCACACTGCCTGCTCTGCATCCTCGGGTCTCTGGATCGTCCTCCTCGTCGCCAGCAACCTCCAGCCGCTGGTCTCCGCCGCCGTCAATGGGATTCAACTCCGCTGTTGCCGCCGTAGCAAATCCATCGCCGAACTAGGGTATGGATTTGAAACCTTGTGCTATTCGTAACTCCGATTCCTAGCACAATGCATTGCCATGTATCTTGCCACGATTGAGATCTTCCTATCCAGCGAAAACACTCCGTAGATTATTTTTGGATTGAAAATTTAGGGTTAGGTTTCTGCCGAACTCATCTCGGACCGACTGAGTTGTAGAAATCAGTCCCACCGATTTGGCTCAGGCGAGTGCACATGTGATTCTCGGTCTGACCGAGAATTGCAAATCAGTGTGACCGAGTTCAGGACTTTGTGAAACCCTAGCAGTCTCGGTGCCACCGAACTGTGACTCGGTCTGACCGACTTCACTAGTTTAGGTTCCAAAAGCTGCTTCGGTATCACCGAGTTTACAAATCGGTAGCTCCGAAATGCTGTGTGTGGAAAACTAAAACTAAGTTTTTGACTCAATTCTTTTGCAAAAACCTCTGTACTTTGTGATGCTCATCCACTCTACATCATCTATATCTATTCACAGGGTCTGCTGTCAGAGTTTGCACCATGTCAGATCAGAGTGATAGTTAGAATAAGTCTGAGGAGCAAGTTCAGATGAGTGAGGGCACTAGTCCCTCTAGCAGCTATGATGATGGCAGCAGGAGCACACCCAGCAACTTACCAAAGGCAGCCACCAGGGCCAGAAAGAAGAAGACCTCAGATTCTGAGGATGAGGACTATGTGGCTATTAAGGATGAGGCCACCTCAAAGAAGAAAATGCTGAAGAAGGAATATGGCACAGCTGCTACCACTAAGCTAGGAATGCAGAAGAAGGCACCTGCAAGGAGAATTCCAACTTCCAAACCTAGGAAGGTTGCTACTGGTGAAACCATGCAGTTCACCATTGAGTCTGAAGATGAAGCTGCTGGCCAAGAAAAGAAGAAGAAGAGAGTCAGAACCACTACTGCCAAGGTACTTGGCAAGCCCTCTATGAGGAGAGACTCTGAAGATGAAGAGGAAGAGGTTGCTGCACCAGCACCTAAAGCTCAAAATTTGATGGGAGATGCTATAAGGTCAGGGGTTGCTCCATCTAAGCCCAAAGATGCTCCCAAAGCTGCTGCTCCAAAACCCAAGTCTGCACCCAAGAGGAACACCAGGAGTATTCCAGCTGCAGAGAAGAACAAGGCCCCAGTGCCTGAAGCTGCTGAAGAAGAAGATGAAGACTCACTTGTCTTGAGAAAGCTGAAGCCCAAGATCCCAGATCATAATGATGCTCACCCAGTTGCAGAAGACATGAAGCTCAGGAAGGATGCAGGTCTGAGACAATGGAGATTGACTGACCCCTATGCAGTCAGGAGAAGAACTGTTGTGGACTACAGGTTCCATACTAAGGAACAACAGGATTTCTATGAGATGGTGCTGCTTAACAAGAAGCCCATAGTCTGTGACATGAGATGGGTTGATTGGGAGTATATCAAGAAGAATGAAGATCGTTATCTAGGAGTTTATGACAGTTTCAAGTCTTGTGGAGTAGTAGACTTTGTTGGGCAAAAGCTCACAAAGTGGAATGATGAGCTCATTATGCAGTTCTACTCCACAAATCATTTCTACCCAGATGGGAGGATAGTCTGGATGTCTGAGGGTACCAGGTACCAGTTAACAGTTGAGGAATGGTCTGAATTGATCAATGCTCCAAAGGAAAATGAGGATGACTTGGATATCTATGCCAAGAATAAGAAAGATCACAACTCCATGGCTCACATATATAGAGAGATCCCAGATGCTGCACTTGAGACACACAAGTTTGGATCTGTACACTATCTTTGTCAGGACTGCCCATCAACTGGATTTTAAGGCATACTTTGCTGCCCAAGTCAGGTGATCACAAGATGATCAGAGGCCATGCAATTAACTTGCTTCATATATTTGATGTGCCTCAGAAGTTCAAAGTCATGAGCCTGATTGTGGAAACAATCAAAAGGACTGCTGCTGATCAAAAGAGGAGTTGTGGGTATGCCCCACAGATTCAGGAGCTTATAAATTCCAAGATGGGCACTGACACATATCTCTTGGACAAGGAACACCTTCCCATCTACCCTAATTTTGAGGACAACACTGTTGTGATGGATGAGAATGAATCATCTTCTGTGCAAGCACAAGAGAAGAAGGAGAAGGCAAGGCTGAGAAGGCTGCTAAGATGCCAACTGCTAAAGAGGCATCTCAGATTTTCCTGAAGAGCAAGCATGATCAGCTTGGCTACTTGATTGCCTCCACTCTGAGGATTGAGAAGGGCTTGGCCACCCTGACTCAAAACCAGGAGAGCTTGGAGAGAATCATAGAGCAGAAGTTCTATGATCTTGATGTTAAAGTGACTGAGATCCAGACTGCAGTTGAGCAACTTCAGGAGGATGTGGAGGAGAAGAAGGGCAACTCAACTACCGATGTTTTTGCTAGAATGCCCAGAGGACAGAGATCTGTTGCAGTGCCTGTGGCAGACACCAGAGCTACATTATCTGCACCAGCTACAGCTTCAGTGCATCTAGCTCCAGCACCCTCTCCACCAGCTCCAGCTACATCAACAGAAGTCTTCGTCCAAGGAGCCATCTCTACACCATCCCATGAAGACCAAGCCTGAGAGTCGTTTAGCACTATGCATTTTCTATGAACTTTTTGGTAACTTGTTGCCAAAGGGGGAGAAAAATGTATAGATCATAGGCTTCAAGAGAGAGTGTTGCTTTTGTTCTCTCTTGTCTTTTTGGTGGTTGAACTTTGATACTTGCTTGTGTGCTTAATAATCTATGCCTTTTGTGAGATACTTCGATGATCATGTGTTTGATCATATGCTACCTTAATGCTTCTTGGATGACATTATCCTTTTAAATCCCTATATGATCATTCACTTTGCTTGGTGATGAGTGCATGTATTTAATTATTATCATTTTGAGCGCTCCACCAAGATGTATGTGACATGGAAGAGTAACCCCTGATTCTAACTCTTTGTGCATTTGCAGTCCAAAGCAAATTTTAAATAATGCACAAATTTAGGGGGAGCTCTTACTTTTCACATACTTCTCAAAGCGACAATGTTTTTCAATCTTATTATCATTTGACGAAGCTTTGATCTATATGTTGTCATCAATTACCAAAAAGGGGGAGATTGAAAGTGCAACTATCCTTGGGTGGTTTTGGTAATTCCTAACAACATATATCTCATTGAGCTAATGCTACTTCAAGATAAATATTTCAGGAAAGCTCAATGATTGGCATGGCATGGATGAGAAAAGTGGATCCCTCAAAATGCAAAGGACAAAAGGATTGGCTCAAGCTCAAAGCACAAGACTCTACATTTTCTATTTTAGTGATCCAAGATCACATTGAGTGTATAGGAAAAGCCAATACTATCAAGGAGGGATGAGGTGTTGCTTAATGGCTTTCTTGCTCAAAATGCTTAATGATATGCTCCAAAGCCCTCAACTACTTTCTCATATCTACATATGACCTAAACCAAAAGTCCAACTCGGCCCCACCGATTCTTCCTATCCGGCGCCACCGAGTTCAGATGTCAAAGCCACTGCCACAAACCCTAGGCAAATCGGTCTCACCGATAGGGATCTCGATCTCATCGAGATGGGGTTGTAATCTCTCTATTTCCCTTTGTAACGTTTCAGTCAAACCGAGATGAGCGATTGGTCCCACCGAGATTACAATGCAAACTCTTTGTTTCCTTTTCGTAACGTGTCGGTCTTACCGAGATGAGCAAATCGGTCCCACCGAGATTGCCTGAACAACTCTCTAGTTAGATCATTACCAAAATCGGTCTCACCGAGATTACGTTATGCCCTAACCCTAACTATATCGGTCCTACCGAGTTGCATGTCGGTCCCACCGAAAATCCTAACGGTCACATGATTTGCTAAATTGGTCCGACCGAGTTTCTCAATTCGGTCCCACCGAGATTGGTAAGTTATGTGTAACGGTTCGATTTTGTGTGGAGGCTATATATACCCCTCCACCCACTCTTCATTCGTGGAGAGAGCCATCAGAACATGCCTACACTTCCAGCCTACATTTTCTGAGAGAGAACCACCTACTCATGTGTTGAGACCAAGATATTCCATTCCTACCATATGAATCTTGATCTCTAGCCTTCCCCAAGTTGCTTTCCACTCAAATCTTCTTTCCACCAAATCTAAATCCTGTGAGAGAGAGTTGAGTGTTGGGGAGACTATCATTTGAAGCACAAGAGCAAGGAGTTCATCATCAACACACCATTTGTTACTTCTTGGAGAGTGGTGTCTCCTAGATTGGCTAGGTGTCACTTGGGAGCCTCCGACAAGATTGTGGAGTTGAACCAAGGAGTTTGTAAGGGCAAGGAGATCGCCTACTTCGTGAAGATCTACCCCTAGTGAGGCAAGTACTTCGTGGGCAACGGCCATGGTGGGATAGACAAGGTTGCTTCTTCGTGGACCCTTCTTGGGTGGAGCCCTCCATGGACTCCCGTAGCCATTACCCTTCGTGCGTTGAAGTCTCTGTCGTTGTCAAAACCGGCGGATCTCGGGTAGGGGGTCCCGATCTGTGCGTCTTAGGCTAATGGTAACAGGAGGCAAGGGACACAATATTTACCCAGGTTCGGGCCCTCTCGATGGAGGTAAAACCCTACTTCCTTCTTGATTGATATTGATGATGTGGGTATTCCAAGAGTTGATCTACCACGAGATCGTAGAGGCTAAACCCTAGAAGCTAGCCTATGATAATTATGATTGTGATCGTCCCTCTAAGGACAAATCCCTCCGGTTATATAGACACCGGAGGGGACTAGGGTTTACACGGAGTCGGTTACAAAGAAGGAAATACAATATCCAGATCGCCAAGCTTGTCTTCCACGCAAAGGAGAGTCCCATCCGGACACATGACGTAGTCTTGAGTCTTGTATCTTCACGCTCCAATAGTCTGGACAAAGTATATAGTCCGGCTGTCTGGATACCCCCTAATCCAGGACTCCCTCGGTAGCCCCTGAACCAGACTTCAATGACAATGAGTCCGGCGCGCAGTTTGTCTTCGGCATTGCAAGGCGGGTTCCATCTCCGAATACTCCAAAATAATTATCGAACACTTGGATCGTGTTCGGATCTGCAAGATGATCTTCATACACCACCGTAGAGAGAATGATATTTCACAAATGTAATCTTCTGACAACTTTTTAGACAACATGACATGACATTATGGTCGGGTTATTATTCGAACCGTTTTCCCACAACTAGCCACAGCGACTATTGCGAGGCGGTTTCCTCGACACGTCTTGTCAAAGCAGAGATCGTGTCCCCTTATCACAGGATTCTCATCAATATGGGCATGGGTAATCCAACCGCGCCATCGACCGTGGCGCTTGGGAAATAAGCGATTCTCAACAGGCAAGTGGGGAGACGCACCGCTTTTGTCGCCTCTATAAAGGGATAAGGATTCCCCATTTCACCCACGCCTTCTTCCTCCTCTGCTTACCCATTCTCACACCCTCGAGCTCCAGTGCCCTAGTTCACGCTTTCTCCGCACAGCCAAATATGTCCGGAGCAGGAGGCAAATGGGTGGCCTCCACCGTGAAGGAGGAGCATGTTGTGAACCTCCGGGCAGCCGGATACCTAGCCGCAGACATCGCGCACCGGCTACCAGACGAAGGGCGGATCATTCCAACTCCAGAACCCCATGAGAGGGTCGTGTTTCTCGCCCACTTCGTCCATGGACTGGGATTTCCACTTCATCCCTTCGTCCACGGGCTCATGTTCTACTACGGGCTAGATTTCTATGATCTAGCCCCAAATTTCGTCCTCAATATCTCAGCGTTTATCATCATGTGCGAGTCCTTCCTCCGCATCAAGCCTCACTTCGGCATGTGGCTACGAATCTTCTGCGTGAAGCCGAAGATCGTGAGCGGCCAACAAGTGGAGTGCGGAGGCGCCATGGTGGGCAAGATGCCCAAAGTTACCTGGCCTGCCAGCTCCTTTGCGGAGACCGTGAAAGGGTGGCAATCGGGGTGGTTCTACATCACCGAGCCACGTGACGCCAACTGGGCGGCGGCCCCCGAATTTCGATCCGAAATCCCCATGCGGCTCACCTCCTGGGAAAAGAAGGGCCTGGCCTGGGGCGAGCCTGCGGAGCTAACCGGACTTCAGAACTGCATCAAGAATATGAGGGACAAGGAGATCAAGCTCGTCAACGTGGTCCAGGTCATGCTTGTCCGCCGGATCCTTCCGTGCCAAAGACGGGCTTTTAATCTGTGGGAGTTCGTCCCGGCCGAACACCAGACGCTTCAAAAGCTCTATGGCATGACGCACAAGGGCGCCTGGAAGGCGCTGTTCAAGGCCTCCGAAATACCTCCTCCCACATCCGAGGACCGCGGACTTCATGCCGCGCGGCCTCCCCGTCCGGTGAGTTTTCTGACTACCTCGGATTCAGTTTTTCCCAATGTACTCATGGGGGAATCTTAAGTTATTGTGTGTATTTGATCAGGAATATGTGGAGATGGCGGAGCGGATTGACTGTCCGGCCCCACTGCCAGAAGGTCCAGCAGATGCTCTCCTAACGGAGATGCTAGTCCCGGTGCCCTACAAGGCGCCGGAAAAGAAGGCCAAAAAGAAGGCCCCGGGGACCACGAAGGGTCTCCGGCGTAAGGTCGTACTGGACGCCTCGTCCGAAGATGACGAGGCACACTCCTCCCCCGAAGGGGAGGAAGAAGAGGAAGGGGCCGGCCCATCCGGAGAGGATGGGAGGCCCAAGAATGCGGGCCAGGGGACCGAGAAGGGTCCCCAGCACAAGGCCGTCATACCCTCATCGTCCAAAGACGACGAGGCGGATTCCTCCCGCGGAGGTGGGGGAAACACGAAGAAACTCTGCCTACCCGCACTGGGGAGGTGAAGAAGAGGAAAGCCGCCCGGAGGGGGAGGCTAGGACGCCCAAGAAGGGAAAGGCGTCCCTTTCGGATTACTCCACCACTGTCGCCTATAGCGAGGAGGAGTGGCTGCCTAGGGGGAAGCCCCTAGTAAGATCATTAGTATCCGCACTCTATTGTATTTCAGCGCGACTTCGCTTCATAGTCTTGTTATAACGCCGAACATATATGCAGTCCGGCCAGGGTCCATCCCGAGGTATCATCTTCGGATGGGTCCTTGAGTGATTCAGCGATGAACTTGCTCCCGACAGCCACTACTCCTCGGCCTGCGAATGACACGGAGGTGTTGTCCCAAAGGCTCCCAGAGCAGGGGGAGGTGACTCTGGAGACGCCCCAAGGCGGCATTCCAGACGCCGGGCACACGGGGTATAAGATCCCCATGGATCATGCCGACGAGAGCCGCAACAAGTCGGGCTCTCAGCCGGATACTATGCCGGAACCTCAAATGGTTCCGGATTCGGACAGGCGGCCCCTCGCCAGAGAGGGCGAGCCGTCCGTGCCGATGACTTCCGTTATGCCAGAGGCGTCGGATAGTCTGCTGGAAGCGCTTCGCGGCGCTTCCATGGATGAAGAGCACCGTACTCTTATGAGTGCGGTGATTCAAAAGGTTCTGTCTGCCAAGAGCGGACTAACCGAAGCCTGCACCAGCCTCCTGACGGGCTTTGAGGTAAGTAATCAAAAACGTGTGAAATTACCACCCGATAGGTAGTAGTCCCTGATACTCTGTTTGGTGTTCGGAACGAAAAGCCAAACGGAGGGTCGATTATAATCCGCAGGAGTCTAATAGTAGGTTTACATCTTAATAAACAGGCGGTGCTGCTTGCCGCTGCTTCTCGCACGGCCAAGGTCGCCGGACTTAAATGGGACCTGGAACAGGTAAAAGGAGAGCTCGGCCTCACGAAGAGGAAGCTCGAAGAGAACAAAGGTAAGTGATACCCCGTTCGCATATTTATAAAGAATAGACAAAAATTGGTGATTCTAACGAGAAAGCCTCGTGACTTTGTGATAGGGGCCACCACCGAAGTGGCGTCTCTGAAGAAAGCGCTGTCCGAGGCTGAAGACAAGGCGGCCCTAGAGCACAAAGAGCGCAAAAAGCAAGATGCTAGAGTGGGCGAGGTACAGCAAGAGCTCTAGGAGCTCAGCAAGAAGTTCGAGTCCTTGGAGCATGATCTTAAGATGAAAGAGACTGAGCTTGCGAAGGCCCTTGCGAGTGTAAAAGACGCCAAGGCCAAAGCCGAAAAGGCTAGCAGGAAATCCAAGCGGCCAAGAAGATAGCGGCGGGTAAGACATTCTTTATGCAAAGCAAGCATGTGGAGGAGACATTTCTTTTACTTACCCGTATTCGGAGCTCTCCAGGGGCATTCGCGGATCTGTCGCGCAGTGTATCTGATGCTGCGGAGTTCTACCGTGCCGAGGAGGGGAGCTCAACGAAGAAGCTGTTCTGGTTCCAGTATGCTGGAGCCGAACACCCAGTGCCTCCGAGTGACCAACTGAAGCAGTTGGTTGACTCCACAGGGCGGCCGAAGTGGTTATGAAAGATTTCATAGTCCGGATGTGGCCGGGTGAGCCCTTGCCTGCCAGCTACTTCGGCCTGATAAAGCGGATGGTAAACGCTTGTCCGCAGCTTGAGGTGATCAAGCGGTCCGTTTGCATTGAGGGTGCCCGCCGGGACTTTGCCCGTGCGAAGGTGCACTGGGGCAAGCTGGATGCGGAGAAGCTGGTGAAAGACGGGCCACCGGAGGGCAAGGCGCATCGTTGTCCTGAAAAGTATTATGATGGCATTATGAAAGGCGCTCGTCTCGTGGCCGATGAATGTCCCAAGGACACGATCCTCGAGTAAATGTACTTCTGTCATTGTTGTAATATAAAGACGAAGCTACTTGCGCTATACAGATTTTTTTTGATTTAAAATATTACCTTCTGTGCAGCTGTTTATAGAATTCTGAAAGTAGGCCAGTCGTCGGCTTCCGCCCCCACGTAACTAGTACCGAGGTGTTCCTGAAAAAAAAACCCGGACACTCTTTATCCAAATTTTTGGTCCCTTAAGGACGTGTCTGGCGCAGCGAACAAGGCAATCGGACTATGCGGCTTTATAACTTTCACTTAGCCATAGAAGTCTACAATTTTAAATTTCGGCGAAGCCCCTAGAATTCGGAAAGCCGAATTGGGGCGCTATATATGCCTAAATCGGACGAAGCCGATTCCTCGCCTAAAGCGGAAAAAAATCTTTAAGGATTTTAAGACCTCTCAAACAGCGAGTAGCTCTCGCCGCATCATGCCGGTCAGTTTTTGGCTTTCTCTACTGAGGTGCTCGTCCGGAAGAACCGGGACACAATCGCAGTAGTTCTCCCTGCGCTACCTTAGCCGATATAACCGAACGTAAGGTACCAAAACAAGGGAGCCGGGCAAACCCAACTATTGACCCAAGACATGATTCGGAGCTGATGCATATAGTGCTATAAGTTTGGGGTGCCGCACTGTTGAAAGTGTTCAGACTTGTCTTGCCGTATTATGGGGTGCCATAAGAAGCCCCTGGCAAACTGAACGTACCAAGGTGTATGGATGCATCATTAAATAAACATTTATAGGAGAAATGTGCAAATAGGAATAATAAGCTAACGCTATATATTTTGTCCCATTGATGAATAATATGTTTAAGCGTATGTTTACAATGAGTGCGTTTAAGCATAAGTAAATAGGACTATTTAACATGTCCTATCCAAGGGTGGGCTGCATGTAGGTATATAAAACAGGTATAACGATCGTGAACAGATTCCACCTGGGTATTTCCTTTGTGCGCAAAGCCTGTTGCCTCCTTGGTTTTCTCTCCTGTGTAAGTCTGACAATCCGGCTCTTTTGAAGAGGCTGCCCTAAAGCAGTGTACTGAAGGATAAAAAAGGGGGGTTATTAAAGTATGTTGTGGTTATACCGCACTGTTGACTGAGTCACTGTTGCGCCTCCGCCTATGCCCATGGTATTTTGAGTGCGTAATTGTGTACGCGCGGCACGAATGCTGCTTTGATGGGGCTTGAGAGGAGGCCGGACTACTAGTCGCGCTCTTGGCATGCCTGGCGATCTTGTTGCGGGGTGCTCCGGACTCGCTTGACAGTGTTCGAGGTTGTCATCGCCGGATTGGTGGTTTGTCGGAGAAGGTCGCACTGTACTTCCGCCGCGAGGGCTGCAGTATGTTCTTCTGTACGGTGAGAGCGGTCCATGTTTCCGTTGACTGTTATGACCCCGCGAGGTCCTAGCATCTTGAGCTTGAGGTATGCATAGTGTGGTACCACATTGAATCTAGAGAATGCTGTTCATCCGAGCAGTGCGTGGTAACCACTACGGAAAGGGACGATATCGAAGATTAACTCTTCGCTTCAGAAGTTATCTGGAGATCCGAAGACCACTTCCAATGTTATAGAGCCCGTGCAACGGGCCTCTACTCTTGGAATTACACCTTTAAAGGTGGTTTTGGTGGGTTTGATCCTTGAAGGGTCGATGCCCATTTTGCGCACTATGTCCTGATAAAGCAGGTTCAGGCTGCTGCCGCTGTCCATAAGGACTCGCGTGAGGTGGAATCTGTCGATGATTAGGTCTAGGACCAATGCGACTGAACCACCGTGACGGATGCTGGTGGGGTGATCCCTACGATCAAAGGTGATCGGACAGGCTGACCATGGGTTGAATTTTCAGGCGACTGGCTCCATCGCATAGATGTCCCTTAGTGCTCGCTTCTGTTCCCTTTTGGGAATGTGGGTGGCTGATATGTCTCCAACGTATCTATAATTTTTGATTGCTCCATGCTACTTTATCTACTGTTTTAGGCAATATTGGGCTTTATTATCCACTTTTATATTATGTTTGGGACTAATCTATTAACCGGAGGCCCAGCCCAGATTGGCTGTTTTATGCCTATTTCAGTCTTTCGAGGAAAAGGAATATCAGACGGAGTCAAAACGGAACGAAATCAACTGGAGAAATTAATTTTGGAAGGAAAGACACCCGATGGACTTGGAGTGCACGTTAGGGAAGAATGGAGGTGCCCACGAGGGTGGGGGGCGCGCCCACCCCCCTGGGGCGCACCCCCCTGCCTCGTGGCCCCCCCTTCGGTCCACCGACGAACTTCTTTCACCCATATATACCTATGTACCCTAAAACTTCCAGAACAAAAGATAGATCGGGAGTTCCGCCGCCGCAAGCCTCTGTAGCCACCAAAAACCACTTCGGAGCCCTTCCCGGCACCCTGCCGGAGGGGGATCCCATCACCGGTGGCCATCTTCATCATCCTGGCGCTATCCATGACGAGGAGGGAGTAGTTCACCCTCGGGGATGAGGGTATGTACCAGTAGCTATGTGTTTGATCTCTCTCTCTCTCTCGTGTCCTCTCTTGTGTTCCCTCTATGGCATGATCTTGATGTATCCCGAGCTTTGCTATTGTAGTTGGATCTTATGATGTTTCTCCCCCTCTACTCTCTTGTGATGAATTGAGTTTCCCCTTTGAAGTTATCTTATCGGATTGAGTCTTTTATGAGAACACTTGATGTATGTCTTGCCGTGATTATCTGTGGTGACAATGGGATATCATGTGCCACTTGATGTATGTTTTGGTGATCAACTTGCGGGTTCGTGACATTGGGAACCTATGCACAGGGGTTGGCACACGTTCTTGACTCTCCGGTAGAAACTTTGGGGCACTCTTTGAAGTACTTTGTGTTGGTTGGATGAATCTGAGATTGTGTGATGCATATCGTATAATCATGCCAACGGATACTTGAGGTGACAATGGAGTATCTAGGTGACATTAGGGTTTTGGTTGATTTGTGTCTTAAGGTGTTATTCTAGTATGAACTCTTTGATAGATTAATCCAAAAGAATAGCTTTGAGGTGGTTTCGTACCCTACCATAATCTCTACGTTTGTTCTCCGCTATTAGTGGCTTGGAGTGACTCTTTGTTGCATCTTGAGGGTTTGTTATATTATCTATCTATGTTATTATTGTTGAGAGAACTTGCACTAGTGAAAGTATGAACCCTAGGCCTTGTTTCCTATCATTGCAATACCGTTTACGCTCACTTTTACCACTTGTTACCTTTCTGTTTTTATTATTTCAGATTACAAAAACCTTTATCTACTATCTATTTTGCACTTGTATCACTATCTCTTCGCCGAACTAGTGCACCTATACAATTTACCATTGTATTGGGTGTGTTGGGGACACAAGAGACTCTTTGTTATTTGGTCGCAGGGTTGTTTGAGAGAGACCATCTTCATCCTACGCCTCCTACGGATTGATAAACCTTAGGTCATCCACTTGAGGGAAATTTGCTACTGTCCTACAAACCTGTGCACTTGCAGGCCCAACAACGTCTACAAGAAGAAGGTTGTGTAGTAGACATCAAGCTCTTTTCTGGCACTGTTGCCGGGGAGGTGAGTGCTTGAAGGTATATCTTTAGATCTTGCAATCAAATCTTTTTGTTTCTTGTTTTAGCACTAGTTAGTCTATAAAAGAAAACTACAAAAAATGGAATTGAGTTTGTCTCATACGCTTCGTCTTTTTAATATCTTTCGTGAGTATGATGGAAAATAAAATTGTGCCAAAGTGTTAGAAGAAGAATGCATTAAATTGTTTGGCACTAAATATTTGAATGATGAGCATGATTGCAATGTTGTTAGTACGAATTACTTGAATATCCATGATGCTAATGATATGCAAAGCCACAAGCTTGGGGAAGCTATGTTTGATGAAGATGATATTTTTTGTCCCCCAAGCTTTGATGAGCAAATTTACTATGATGAAAGCATGCCTCCTATCTATGATGATTATTGTGATGACACGTATGCTTTAAAGAATAATGATAACCATGAAATTCTCATCTTGATCTTAATTTTCAATCATATGATAGTTATTTTGTTGAGTTTGCTCCCACTACTATTCATGAGAAGAATTTTGCTTATGTGGAGAGTAGTAAATTTTCTATGCTAGTAGATCATGAAAAGAATGCTTTAGGTGCTGGTTATATTGCTGAATTCATTCATGATGCTACTGAAAATTATTATGAGGGAGGAATATATGCTTGTAGGAATTGCAATAATGTCAAGTTTCCTCTCTATGTGCTTAAATTCTTGAAGCTATGCTTGTGTTACCTTCCTATGCTTGTTGATTATTGTTCCCATAAGTTGTTTGCTCACAAAGTCCCTATGCATAGGAAGTGGGTTAGGCTTAAATGTGCTAGTCATATGCTTCATGATGCTCCCGTTATGTTTCAATTCTTATCTTTTATGTGAGCATCATTGTCATCATCATGCCTAGCTAGAAAGGCATTAAAGAAAAGCTCTTGTTGGGAGATAACCCAATATTTATCCTTACTGTTTTTGTGTGTCCACATGATTAATCTACTGTAGTAATCATGTTTTATAGGTTTTGTTTCAATAAAATGCCAAGTAAGACCTTTAGGATAGCTTACGGTGATAGTTGTGTTGATCCTGCTGAAAATCAGAAACTTTTACACCCAGTAAATTAGTTTTGTTAATTCACAGAAACGTGATTCTGATCTGATTCTTTTTGCTTTGGATTGGTAGACTAATTGCATAGAACTTCACAATTTGGTAAAAGTTTTGGAGTTCCATAAGTATACGTTTGATACAGATTACTACAGATTGTTCTATTTTTGACAGATTCTGTTTTCTATGTGTTGTCTGCTTATTTTGATGAATCTATGAGTAGTATAGGAGGGTATGAACCATAGATAAGTTGAAGTACAGTACATATTACACTAATATCAATTTAGAATGAGTTCATTACAGTACCTAAGTGGTAGTTTTATTTTCTTATACTAACGGAGCTTACGAGTTTTCTGTCGAGTTTTGTGTTGTGAAGTTTTCATGTTTTGGGTAAAGATTCGGTGGACTATGGAATAAGGAGTGGAAAGAGCCTAAGCTTGGGGATGCCCAAGGCACCCCAAGGTAATATTCAAGGATAACCAAGAGCCTAAGCTTGGGGATGCCCCGGAAGGCATCCCCTCTTTCGTCTACTTTCATCGGTAATTTACTTGGAGCTATATTTTTATTCACCACATGATATGTGTTTTGCTTGGAGCGTCATTTCCTTTTGTTAGTTTTTGCTTTCTGTTAGTTAGAATAATGTTTTGCATCTTTAGTTCCAATAAGAAAGTCAAGGATAGCCTTTGCCATGCTTATTTTGCTAGTATACATGTTGCTGTTTGAAAAAAGAAAGTTTACGCTGTTGCAAAAATTCCCTAGAAAATTCAGAGAGTGGCATAATGTTGAATATTTTTGCATATTGATCTATGATCAATTTATTACAGTGGGAATTTTATTTCATAATTTTTGGAGTTAGGGAAGTATGATGAATCTTGCATTCTTTACAGACTGTACTATTTTGACAGATTGCTGTTATGGTTGCATTGTTTGCATATGTTTGCTTGTTTAATGATTCTATTTGAAGATAGGAGTATTAAATATGCAGAGGCATTTAGTATGCAATGTTGAATAATAATTTTAGTGATTTGTTACAGTAGAAAATGATAAGGTTTTGCATTGGTTTATACTAACCTATCTCACGAGTTCTTGTTGAGTTTGTTGTGGATGAAGCTTTTGATAAAAAGAGAAACCATGATATGAGAGGAATTAAGGAGACACAAAAGTTCAAGCTTGGGGATGCCCAAGGCACCCCAAGATAATATTTCAAGAATTCTCAAGCATCTAAGCTTGGGGATGCCCCGGTAGGCATCCCACCTTTCTTCTTCAACAACTATCGGTTAGTATCGGTTGAGCCTAAGTTTTTGCTTCTTCACATGAGTTGTGCTATCCTTGCAATGTAGCTTTCTTTAGCTTTGCTTGCTGTTTGAATAAAGTATCAAGATCTGAAATTATTAAATGGGAGAGTCTTCACATAGTGACATAGTTATTTAGCTACTCATTGATCTTCACTTATATCTTTCGAAGTAGTTTTTGTTATTGCTCTAGTACTTCACTTATATCTTTTAGAGCATGGTGGTAGTTTTATTTTGAAGAAATAGATGAACTCTCATACTTCACTTATATTATTTTGAGAGTCTTAAATAGCATGGTAATTTGCTTAAATAATCCTAATATGCTAAGCATACAAGATTTGTAAGAATTCTTATGAGTGTGTTGAATACTAAGATAAGTTTGATGCTTGATAATTGTTTTGAGATATGGAGGTGATAATATCAAAGTCGTGATAGTTGAGTAATTGTGAATTTGAGAAATGCTTGTGTTGAAGTTTGCAAGTCCCGTAGCATGCACGGATGGTTAAAGTTGTGTAACAAATTTGAAACATGAAGTGTACCTGGCTTGTGCATCCTTATGAGTGGCGGTCGGGGACGAGCGATGGTCTTTTCCTACCAATCTATCCCCCTAGGAGCATGCGCGTAGTACTTGATTTTTGATGACTTCTAAATTTTTGCAATAAGTATATGAGTTCTTTTGACTAATGTTGAGTCCATGGATTATACACACTTTTACCTTTCCGCCTTTGCTAGCCTCTTCGGTACCGTGCATTGCCCTTTCTCACCTTGAGAGTTGGTGCAAACTTCGCCGGTGCATCCAAACCCCGTGATACTATACGCTCTATCACACATAAACCTCCCTATATCTTCCTCAAAACAGCCACCATACCTACCTATTATGGCATTTCCATAGCCATTCCGAGATATATTGCCATGCAACTTTCCACCGTTCCGTTCATCATCATCATGACATACATTACTTTTGTCATATTGCCATTGCATGATCATGTAGTTGACATCGTATTTTGGCAAAGTCACCATGCATTATTTTTCATACATGTCACTCTTGATTCATTGCACCATCCCGGTACACCGCCGGAGGCATTCATATGGAGTCATATCTTGTTCTAAGTTTCGAGTTGTAATCCTTATGTTGTAATCAATAGAATTGTGATGATCATCATTATAGAGCATTGCCCAAACAAAAAAACAAAAAAAAGAGAAATGCCAAAAGAAAAAAAAGAAAGGCCCCAAAAAAAGAAAATAAATAAAAAGGGCAATGCTACTATCTCTTTTTCCACACTTGTGCTTCAAAGTAGCATCTTGTTCTTCATGTAGTGAGTCTCATATATTGTGCTTCAAAGTAGCACCTTGTTCTTCATGTAGTGAGTCTCATAAGTTGTCTTTTTATACTAGTGGGAATTTTTCATTATAGAACTTGGCTTGTATATTCCTACGATGGGCTTCCTCAAATGCCCTAGGTCTTCATGAGCAAGCGAGTTGGATGCACACCCACTAGTTTTCTTTTGTTGAGCATTCATAGCTCTAGTGCATCCGTTGCATGGCAATCCCTACTCCTCATGTTGACATCAATTAATGGGCATCTCCATAGCCCGTTGATTATCCTCGTCAATGTGAGACTTTCTCCTTTTTTGTCTTCTCCACACAATCCTCATCATCATATTCTATTCCACCCACAGTGCTATATCCATGGCTCACGCTCATGTATTGCGTGAAGGTTGAAAAAGTTTGAGATTATTTAAGTATGAAACAATTACTTGGCTTGTCATCAGGGGAATAGAAGTTGGGAACATCTTTGTGTGACGAAAATGAAGCATAGCCTAACTATATGATTTTTGTAGGGATGAACTTTCTTTTGCCATGCTATTTGAGAAGACATGATTGCTTTGATTAGTATGCTTGAAGTATTATTATTTTCATGTCAATATAAACTTTTGTCTTGAATCTTTCGGATCTGAATATTCATACCACAATTAAGAAGATTTACATTGAAATTATGCCAACTAGCATTCCACATAAAAAATTATCTTTTTTTATCATTTACCTACTCGAGGACGAGCAGGAATTAAGCTTGGGGATGCTTGATACGTCTCCAACATATCTATAATTTTTGATTGCTCCATGCTACTTTATCTACTGTTTTAGGCAACATTGGGCTTTATTATCCACTTTTATATTAGTTTTGGGACTAACCTATTAACCGGAGGCCCAGCCCAGATTTGTTGTTTTATGCCTATTTCAGTGTTTCAAGGAAAAGGAATATCAGACGGAGTCAAACGAAACAAAATCAACTAGAGAAGTTAATTTTTGAAGGAAAGCCACCTGATGGACTTGGAGTGCACGTCAGGGAAGAAGGGAGGTGCCCACGAGGGTGGGGGCGTGCCCACCCCCCTGGGGCGCGCCCCCCCTGCCTCGTGGCCCCCCTTCGGTCCACCGACGTACTTATTTCACCCATATATACCTACGTACCCTAAAACTTCCAGAACAGAAGATAGATCGGGAGTTCCGCCGCCGCAAGCCTCTGTAGCCACCAAAAACCTCTCGGGAGCCCTTCCCGGCACCCTGCCGGAGGGGGATCCCATCATCGGTGGCCATCTTCATCATCCCGGCGCTATCCATGACGAGGAGGGAGTAGTTCACCCTCGGGGATGAGGGTATGTACCAGTAGCTATGTGTTTGATCTCTCTCTCTCGTGTTCTCTCTTGTGTTCCCTCTATGGCACGATCTTGATGTATCCCGAGCTTTGCTATTGTAGTTGGATCTTATGATGTTTCTCCCCCTCTACTCTCTTGTGATGAATTGAGTTTCCCCTTTGAAGTTATCTTATCGGATTGAGTCTTTTATGAGAACACTTGATGTATGTCTTGCCGTGATTATCTGTGGTGACAATGGGATATCATGTGCCACTTGATGTATGTTTTGGTGATTAACTTGCGGGTTTGGGTTGGCACACGTTCTTGACTCTCCGGTAGAAACTTTGGGGCACTCTTTGAAGTACTTTGTGTTGGTTGGATGAATCTGAGATTGTGTGATGCATATCGTATAATCATGCCCACGGATACTTGAGGTGACAATGGAGTATCTAGGTGACATTAGGGTTTTGGTTGATTTGTGTCTTATGGTGTTATTCTAGTATGAACTATTTGATAGATTGATCCGAAAGAATAGCTTTGAGGTGGTTTCGTACCCTACCATAATCTCTATGTTTGTTCTTCGCTATTAGTGGCTTTGGAGTGACTCTTTGTTGCATCTTGAGGGCTTGTTATATTATCTATCTATGTTATTATTGTTGAGAGAACTTGCACTAGTGAAAGTATGAACCCTAGGCCTTGTTTCCTATCATTGCAATACCATTTACGCTCACTTTTACCACTTGTTACCTTGCTGTTTTTATTATTTCAGATTACAAAAACCTTTATCTACTATCTATTTTGCACTTGTATCACTATCTCTTCGCCGAACTAGTGCACCTATACAATTTACCATTGTATTGGGTGTGTTGGGGACACAAGAGACTCTTTGTTATTTGGTTGCAGGGTTGTTTGAGAGAGACCATCTTCATCCTACGCCTCTTACGGATTTATAAACCTGAGGTCATCCACTTGAGGGAAATTTGCTACTGTCCTACAAACCTGTGCACTTGCAGGCCCAACAACGTCTACAAGAAGAAGGTTGTGTAGTAGACATCAGTGGCATAGATCATGTTGACTGTTTTCACCTAGGGAGGAAATTTCTTCTGTCCCCCTGTGTTCGGACGCCGGGGCTCCTCGTCATCGTCGCTGTTCAGCCCCTTGTTCCTTGTTTTCGGTGTTTATTTTACCGGCCTATTTGAACACCCAGCAGTCTCTATTAGTGTGGTTTGCTGGCTTGTTCGGGGTGCCATGAATTTGGCACGAGCGTTCCAGTATGCAGTCCAGACTGGACGGTCCCTGGTTGTTTCTTTTGAACGGCTTTTTTCGCTGATCGGATTTGGATCTGCTGAATCCGACGTTGACTGTCGTGTCTTCAGAGTTTTCGCCGTTGTTCCGTCGCTTATGTCTGTTGCGCCGAGGCTTGCCGTTGTTGTCGCGGACATCCGAGGTGCCGGAATGTGGCGTGGTGCTACTGCGAGCCAACCAGCTGTCCTCGCCCACGCAAAAGCGGGTCATTAGTGTCGTGAGTGCTGCCATGGACTTGGGTTTTTCCTGGCCGAGGTGTCGGGCGAGCCACTCATCACGGATATTATGCTTAAAGGACGCCAAGGCTTCAGCGTCTGGACAGTCGACTATTTGGTTCTTTTTAGTTAGGAACCGAGTCCAGAATTTCCTGGCTGACTCTCCGGGCTGTTGAGTAATGTGGCTCAAGTCATCGGCGTCCGGTGGTCGCACGTATGTGCCCTGGAAGTTGTCGAGGAACGCGTCTTCCAGGTTTTCCCAACTGCCAATGGAATTTGCTGGCAGACTGTTTAGCCAATGTCGGGCAGGTCCTTTGAGCTTAAGGGGAAGATATTTGATGGCATGTAGATCGTCTCCACGCGCCATGTGAATGCGGGGAAGGAAATCTTCGATCCGTACTGCGGGGTCTATTGTGCCATTGTATGATTCGATGTTTACGGGTTTGAACCCTTCTGGGAATTCATGATCCATCACTTCGTCAGTGAAGCAGAGGGGGTGTGCGGCGCCTCTGTGTCGGGCTATGTGGCTACGCAGTTCGAATGGGTCTGGGTGGCTGTATTTGGCTCGGCCGGACTTGTTGATAGTGTGTCCGGCGTGACGATCATCGTCGCGTGTTGGGGTGCGCCCCCGCGACCCGTAGATCGATCTTGGCTGTCCTGCTTTGTTTTCTAGTATATCTTGCAGGTCTTGCCTATTGCCCCGGGCCGTAGTGTATTGGCATGGGGGTGCGGACTGGTATTCGGGCTGATATGCCATTTTATCCCGGCCACGAGGTGGCCGGTCAGCCATGTGGCGCTCGAGTCCATATTCCTCGGCTGCCAGGACTTCAGTCCATCTGTCTGTGAGTAGGTCTTGATCAGCTTGGAGCTGCTGCGGCTTCTTTTTTAGGCTCCTCACAGTGGCCATGAGCCGGCGCTTAAACACTCCTGCGCCACGGGGTCCTCAGGCACGCCGAACTCGTCGTCACCAAGGCTAACCTCGTCTTCGGAGGGGGCATGTAGTTGTCCTCCTCCGGATATCCGTCTGTCGCTTGTTCGTATGGGCTGACCTACCCGTCTTCCTGTTCGGCCTGCTTGAAGGTAGGCTGATCAGGGTTGTATTCGTCTTCGGCACCATCCGAATTGTTTTCGTCTCCTGTGGCGGTATTGCTGTGGCGGGGCTTGGAGCGGCGCCGACGACGCCAATGCTTTGCTTTCTTACCTGAGGGGTTATCCTCCGTTGCCTCATCGCCATTGGTTTCCTTCGGAGTGTCCATCATATATATATCATATGAGGAGGTGGCTGTCCACCGCCCCGTGAGCGGTGGTTCTTTTTCTTCTCCTGCATCGTCGTCCATACCGTAGATGTCTTCGGAGTCGAAGTGAAGACGTCAGTTAAATCATCGACCGTGGCAATGAAGTGGGTGGTGGGTGGGCAACGAATTCCTTCGTCGCCTGCTTCCCACTCGAGCCAGACATAGTTCGGCCAAGAGTCTCCTGACAAAGAGGGAGACTTTAACGAGTTCAGCATGTTGCTCAAGGGCGAGTGCTGGAAGATATCCGGAGCGGTGAACTCCATTACCGGAGCCCAACCAAGTTCGGCGGGCTCAGGAGTGCGCGGACCTGAACCTACAACCGGATACGAGTCCGGGGTCCGGTGTCACAGGCTTCTTTGGAGGTGAGGCATGTCCTCGGCTCTACCGCTGATGAGTGTGCAGCCCACGGGACGGGGTCCATCCACCCACCCTTGGGCAACGCAATCTGCTCCGGATTTAGGTCCGGGGCTACTGCAGGGGTGATATCCTGAGCATTATCCGACAGCAGGTCTAAGCCGTGCTCATCGTGATTGTCCGGCGCCCCTGGCGCAGGCCCGAACCCGTTGAAGATCAAGTCTCCGCGGATATCGGCCGTGTAGTTCAAGTTTCCGAACCTGACCTGGTGGCCAGGGGCGTAGCTGTCGATCTGCTCTAGTTGGCCAAGCGAATTGGCCCGCAGTGCGAAGCCGCCGAACACGAAGATCTGTCCGGGGAGAAAAGTCTCACCCTGGTCCATGTTGTTAATGATTGTAGAAGCCATCAAGCCTTGCAGCGACGACACAGAGGAACTCTCAATGAAAGCACCAATGTTGGTGTCAAAACCGGCGGATCTCGGGTAGAGGGTCCCGATCTGTGCGTCTTAGGCTGATGGTAACAGGAGGCAAGGGACACAATGTTTACCCAGGTTCAGGCCCTCTCGATGGAGGTCAAACCCTACTTCCTGCTTGATTGATATTGATGATGTGGGTATTACAAGAGTTGATCTACCACGAGATCGTAGAGGCTAAACCGTAGAAGCTTGCCTATGATGATTATGATTGTGATCGTCCCTCTAAGGACTAAACCCTCCGGTTTATATAGACACTGAAGGAGGCTAGGATTTACACGGAGTTTGTTACAAAGAAGGAAATACAATATCCGGATCGCCAAGCTTGTCTTCCACGCAAAGGAGAGTCCCATCCGGACACGGGACGTAGTCTTGAGTCTTGTATCTTCACGCTCCAATAGTCCGGACAAAGTATATAGTCCGGCTGTCTGGATACCCCCTAATCCAGGACTCCCTCAGTCTCCATCAACATGGATGTAAGATAGCACCATCTATTGGAACCACGACAAAAACATCCATGTCTCCTATTGCATTTGCACTCTCCAAACCCTTCCCTTTACATTCTTGCAAGTAGCATGCTTTACTTTCCGCTGCTCATATACTCTTTGCATGCTTGCTTGAATTCTGTTAAGATTGCTTGAACCGTGCTAAGTTGCTAAAATCTGCCAAGAACTAAAATTGGGAAAAGGATAGATTTTTATTTGGTCAAGTAGTCTAATCACCCCCCTCTAGACATACTTTTGATCCTACAACATCTTCACCAGCACCCTCTCATCTCAAACCCTAGTTCATCTCTTGTATCCAATCTTTGTATCCAAACCTCAAATTGGTACCTGTGGGTTGCTAGTAGTGTTGATTACTCCTTGTAGTTGATGCTAGTTGGTTTACTTGGTGGAAGATCATATGTTCAGATCCAATATGCATATTAATACCCCTCTGATTATGAACATGAATATGCTATGTGAGTAGTTACGTTTGTTCGTGAGGACATGGGAGAAGTCTTGCTATAAGTAGTCATGTGAATTTTGTATTCATTTGATATTTTGATGAGATGTATGTTGTCTTTCCTCTAGTGGTGTCATGTGAACGTCGACTACATGACACTTCACCATTGTTTGGGCCTAGAGGAAGGCATTGGGAAGTAATAAGTAGATGATGGGTTGCTAGAGTGACAAAAGCTTAAACCCTAGTTTATGTGTTGCTTCGTAAGGGGTAATTTGGATCCATATGTTTCATGCTATGGTTAGGTTTACCTTAATACTTCTGTTGTAGTTGCGGATGCTTGCAATAGGGGTTAATCATAAGTGGGATGCTTGTCCAAGTAACTACAATACCCAAGCACCGGTCCACCCACATAGCAAATTATCAAAGTACCGAACGCGAATCATATGAACGTGATGAAAACTAGCTTGACGATAATTCCCATGTGTCCTCGGGAGCGCTTTCCTTCATATAAGAGTTTTTCCAGGCTTGTCCTTTGCTACAAAAAGGATTGGCCATCTTGCTACACCTCATTTACTTTCATTACTTGTTGCTCGTTACAATTTATCTTATCACAAAACTATATGTTACCGATAATTTCAGTGCTTGCAGAGAATACCTTGCTGAAAACCGCTTATCATTTCCTTCTGCTCCTCGTTGGGTTCGACACTCTTACTTATCGAAAAGGCTATGATAGATCCCCTACACTTGTGGGTCATCAAGACTCTTTTCTGGCGCCGTTGTCGGGGAGTGAAGCGCCTTTGGTAGGTGGAATTTGGTAAGGAAAAATTTATATAGTGTGTTGAAATTTACTGTCACTTGTTACCATGGAACATAATCCTTTGAGGGGTTTGTTCGGGGTATCTTCACCTCGTTCGGAACCACAATTAGTTACCCCTCAACCTACTGAACCTACTGAAAATGTTTACTTTGAAATTCCTTTGGGTATGGTAGAGAAACTTCTAGCTAATCCTTTTGCAGGAGATGGAACATTGCATCCCAATTTGCACTTAATCTATGTGGATGAAGTTTGTGGATTACTTAAGCTTGCAGGTATGCCCGATGATGTTATCAAGAAGAAGGTCTTCCCTTTATCTTTGAAGGGAGATGCATTGACATGATATAGGCTATGTGATGATATGGGATCATGGGACTATAAGCGATTGAAATTGGAATTTCACCAGAAGTTTTATCCTATGCATCTTGTTCTTCGTGATCGTAATTATATATAAATTTTTTGGCCTCGCGAAGGAGAAAGCATCGCTCAATCTTGGGGGAGGCTTAAGTCAATGTTATATTCATGCCCCAATCATGAGCTCTCAAAAGTGATGATTATTCAAAAAATTTATGCTCGGCTTTCTGACAACAATCGCTCCATGCTCGATACTTCTTGTGCTGGTTCTTTTATGATGAAGACTATTGAATTCAGATGGGATTTATTGGAGAGGATTAAACGTAACTCTGAAGATTGGGACCTCGGCGAAGGTAAGGAGTCAGGTATGACACCTAAGTTTGATTGTGTTAAGTCTTTTATGGTCCGTAAGTTTAGCACTAAATATGGACTTGACTCTGAGATAGTAGCTTCTTTCTATGAATCTTTTGCTACTCATGTTGATCTCCCTAAGGATAAGTGGTTTAGATATAATCCTCCCATTGAAGCAAAAGTAGTTGCACCTATTAAAGTTGAAGAAAATACTATCACTTATGATGATCCTGTTGTTCCTACTGCTTATGTTGAGAAACCACCTTTCCCTGTTAGAATTAAGGATCATGCTAAAGCTTCAACTGTAGTCAACAAGAGTAATATTAGGACACACAAACCCCCTAAGCAAATTAAAGTTGAACCTAATATTGCTATGGTTAAAGATCTCTTGGCTGATAATATTGATGGGCATGTTATTTATTTCTGTGAAGAAACTGCTAGAATTGCTAAGCCTGGTGCTAAGGATAAACATAGACCTATTATAGGCATGCCTGTTATTTCTGTTAAAATAGGAGATCATTGTTATCATGGCTTATGTGATATGGGTGCTAGTACTAGTCCAATACCTCATACCTTATACAAAGAAATTATGCATGATATTGCACCTGCTGAGATAGAAGATATCGATGTTACAATTAAGCTTGCCAATAGAGATACTATTTCACCGATTGGGATTGTTAGAGATGTTGGAGTCTTGTGTGGGAAGGTTAAATATCCTGCTGATTTTCTTGTTCTTGGTTCCCCACAAGATAGCTTTTGTCCCATTATATTTGGTAGACCCTTCTTAAATACTGTTAGTGCTAGGATAGACTGCGAAAAGGATGTTGTTACTATTGGTTTGGGTGATATGTCTCATGAGTTTAACTTCTCTAAATTTCGTGGATAACCCCGTGATGAGGAATTACCTAGTAAGGATGAAATTATTGGTCTTGCTTCTATTGCTATGCCTCCTAATGATCCTTTAGAACATTATTTGCTCGACCATGAAAATGATATGTTTATGAATGAAAGAAGGAAAATAGATGAAGTATTCTTTAAATAGGGACCTATTCTGAAACACAACTTACTTGTTGAAATCCTAGGGGATCCTCCTCCACCCAAGGGTGATCCTGTGTTTTAGCTTAAACCATAACCTGATACTCTTAAATATGCCTATCTTGATGAAAAGAAGATATATCATGTTATTATTAGTGCTAACCTTTCAGAGCATAAAGAAACGAAATTATTGAAAACTCTGAAGAAGCACCATGCTGCTATTGGATATACTCTTGATGATCTTAAGGGCATTAGTCCCACTCTATGTCAACACAAAATAAATTTGGAGAAGGATGCCAAACCAGTTATTGATCACCAACGATGGCTAAATCCTAAGATGAAAGAAGTGGTAAGAAAGGAAATATTAAAGCTCCTTGAGGCAGGTATAATTTATCCTGTTGCTGATAGTCAGTGGGTAAGTCCTGTCCATTGTGTCCCTAAGAAGGGAGGTATTACCGTTGTTCCTAATGATAAAGATGAATTGACCCCGCAAAGAATTATTACAGGTTATAGGATGGTAATTGATTTCCACAAATTAAATAAAGCTACTAAAAAGATCATTACCCTTTGCCTTTTATTGATCAAATGCTAGAAAGATTATCCAAACATACACATTTTTGCTTTCTAGATGGTTACTCTGGTTTCTCTGAAATACCAGTGTCAGCTAATGATCAAGTAAAGACCACTTTTACTTGCCCTTTCGGTACCTTTCCTTATAGACGTATGCCTTTTGGTTTATGTAATGCACCTGCTACCTTTCAAAGATGCATGATGGCTATATTCTCTGACTTTTGTGAAAAGATTTGCGAGGTTTTCATGGATGATTTCTCAGTTTATGGATCCTCTATTGAGGATTGTTTGAGCAACCTTGATCGAGTTTTGCAGAGATGTGAAGAAACTAATCTTGTCTTGAATTGGGAGAAGTGCCACTTTATGGTTAATGAAGGAATTGTCTTGCAGCATAAAATTTCTGGAAGAGGTATTGAAGTGGATAAAGCTAAAGTTGATGCTATTGAAAAGATGTCGTGTCCCAAGGACATCAAAGGTATAAGAAGTTTCCTTGGTCATGCCGGTTTTTATAGGAGGTTCATTAAGGACTTCTCAAAAATTTCTCGGCCTCTGACTAATCTATTACAAAAAAGATATTCCTTTTGTCTTTGATGATGATTGTGTAGAAGCATTTGAAATACTTAAGAAAGCATTAATTTCTGCACCGATTGTTCAGCCACCCGATTGGAATTTACCCTTGAAATTATGTGTGATGCTGGTGATTATGCTGTAGGTGCTGTTCTAGGACAAAGAGTTGATAAGAAATTTAATGTTATACAGTATGCTAGTAAAACTCTAGAAAATGCCCAGAGAAATTATGCTACTACTGAAAAGGAATTCTTAGCAGTTGTATTTGCTTGTGATAAGTTCATACCTTATATTGTTGATTGTAAAGTAACTATTCACACTGATCATGCTGCTATTAAATATCTTATGGAAAAGAAAGATGCTAAACCTAGACTTATTAGATGGGTTCTCTTGCTACAAGAATTTGATTTGCATAATATTGATAGGAAGGGAGCTGAGAACCCCGTTGCAGACAACTTGTCTAGGTTAGAGAATGTTCATGATGACCCACTACCTATTGATGATAGCTTTCCTGATGAACAATAAATGTCATAAATGCTTCTCGTACCGCTCCGTGGTATGCTGATTATGCTAATTACATTGTTGCTAAGTTTATACCACCTAGTTTCACATACCATCAAAAGAAAAAGTTCTTCTATGATTTAAGGCGTTACTTCTGGGATGACCCACATCTTTATAAAGGAGTAGATGGTGTTATTAGACGTTGTGTACCTGAGCATGAACAGGAACATATCCTATGCAAGTGTCACTCCGAAGCCTATGGAGGACACCATGCTGGAGATAGAACTGCACATAAGGTATTGCAATCCGGTTTTTATTGGCCTACTCTCTTCAAGGATGCCCGTAAGTTTGTCTTGTCTTGTGATGAATGTCAAAGAATTGGTAATATTAGTAGATGTCAAGAAATTCCAATGAATTATTCACTTGTTATTGAACCATTCGATGTTTGGGCTTTGATTATATGGGACCTTTTCCTTCCTCTAATGGGTATACACATATTTTAGTTGCTGTTGATTATGTTACTAAGTGGGTAGAGGCTATTCCAACTAGTAGTGCTGATCATAGCACCTCTATTAAGATGCTTAAAGAAGTTATTTTGCCAAGGTTTGGAGTCCCTAGATATTTAATGACTGATGGTGGTTCACATTTTATTCATGGTGCCTTTCGTAAAATGCTTGCTAAGTATGATGTTAATCATAGAGTTGCATCTCCATATCACCCACAGTCTAGTGGTCAAGTAGAATTAAGTAATAGAGAGCTCAAATTAATTTTGCAAAAGACTGTTAATAGATCTAGAAAGAATTGGTCCAAGAAACTTGATGATGCATTATGGGCTTATAGAACTGCATACAAAAATCCTATGGGTATGTCTCCGTATAAAATGGTTTATGGCAAAGCATGTCACTTACCTCTTGAACTATAACATAAAGCATATTGGGCCATTAAAGAGCTCAATTATGATTTCAAACTTGCCCGTGAGAAGAGGTTATTTGACATTAGCTCACTTGATGAATGGAGAACCCAATCCTATGAGAATGACAAACTGTTTAAAGAAAAGGTTAAAAGATGGCATGACAAAAGGATACAAAGGCGTGAGTTTAATGTAGGTGATTATATATTGCTATACAACTCTCGTTTAAGATTTTTTGCAGGAAAACTTCTCTCTAAATGGGAAGGTCCTTACGTTATCGAGGAGGTCTATCGTTCCGGTGCCATAAAAATCAACAACTTTGAAGGCACAAATCCGAGGGTGGTGAACGGCCAAAGAATCAAACATTATATCTCAGGTAATCCTATAAATGTTGAAACTAATGTTATTGAAACCGTAACCCCAGAGGAATACATAAGAGACACTTTCTGGAACGTTTCAGACTTCGACAAGGATTAGGTACGTGGTATCGTAAGTAAACCAACTCCAAAACAGTTCTAATGGCAATATTTCTCCGTTTTGGAATATATAAGAAAATAGGAAAATAAGTAGTCCGGGAAGGACACGAAGCTTCCACGAGGGTGGAGGGCGCGCCCTACCCCCCTGGGCACTCCCCCTACCTCGTGGGCACCTCGTGCGCTTTCCGGACTCCGTTTTCTTGCATGGTACTCCTTTTGGTCGGTAAAAATTCACTATATAATCTCCCGAAGGTTCTGACCACCGTATCACGCAAATATCTCATGTCCTTGTTTCGAGCAGTTTTTTGTCAGGGTTGTCAAGGCTAGGCATCATGTCGTCTCCCTCCTCCTCCAACAATGAGGGCAACGATGCTTGGCTAATGAAGATAGAGCTAAAGAGAGAAGAACCCTTGGAGATCGACAAGGATGATGGTATCAAGAAGGCCAAGGAGGACCAAGTTCCGGCAGCAGAAGACATCCTTCAACTTGATCACAATCTTCTTGCCCCAACTGAGATTGAAGCTTTCGAGATGATCGAGTTAGCTCGTATAAAAACAAGTATCTCACATGTGAAAATATTTTGTTGAAGGAGCATATCATCACACTCAAGGGCATTATCCGCAAATTGGAGGATCTCCTATGCTCGATGTGTGATTATCCATCATCACCAACACCTTCTTCACCAACAAAGAAGAACTGAGTATCTGGTATGGGCACTCCCCTTGGCAACTGCCAAGCTTGGGGGAGTGCCCTGGTATCGTATCACCATCACTTTTACCTTTACCATTTTTCTTAGTTCGATCCTTTTGGTTATATCTTGATCTAGTAGAATAAAGTTTATTATGATCTAGTTGTGAGTTTTGCTTTATGATCCTTCTATGTAATCGAGTCCATGAGCTATATATAATAAAGATTAGTGTTGAGTCAAGGGCTTGATTATTTTGCTATGATCTTGAGGGAACAAAATAAAAGAGAAGAAATAAAAATAAATAAAGAGATCATATGGATCTTATGGAGAGTAATGAGCTCACATATAAAGAGTATGATGAATAAAAAGTTGTTGAGAGTTGACAAACATAGTTTTGGTCATCATTGCAATTAATAGGAAGTAATAAAGAAAGAGAGGTTCACATATAAATATACTATCTTGGACATCTTTTATGATTGTGAGAACTCATTAAAATATGACATGCTAAAGAGTTGACGTTGGACAAGGAAGACAACGTAATGGGTTATGTTTTCTTACATCTAAGATAAATTATATTGTCTTGGATTATCCAACATGTTGAGCTTGCCTTTCCCTCTCATGCTAGCCAATTTCTTTGCACCAAGTAGAGATACTACTTGTGCTTCCAAATATCCTTAAACCCAGTTTTACCATGAGAGTCCACCATATCTACATATGGATTGAGTAAGATCCATCAAGTAAGTTTTCATCGGTGCAAGCAATAAAAATTGCTCTCTAAATATGTATGACTTATTAATGTGGAGAAAATAAGCTTTATACAATCTTGTGATATGGAGGAAATAAAAGCGAGGACTGCATAATAAAGGTCCATATCAAAAGTGGCAATATAAAGTGACGTTCTTTTGCATTAAGATTTCGTGCATCCAACCATAAAAGCGCATGACAACCTCTGCTTCCCTCTGCGAAGGGCCTATCTTTTATTCTTGTCTTATACTTCATGCAAAGAGTCATGGTGATATTCACCTTTCCCTTTTTCATTTTATCCTTTGGCAAGCATAGTGTGTTGGAAAGATCCAGATATATATAGCTAATTGGATGTGAGTCTGCATGAACTATTATTGTTAACATTACCCTTGAGGTAAAACATTGGGAGGCAAAGCTATAAGCCCCTATCTTTCTCTGTGTCCGGCTAAAACTTCATAACCATAAATATCGCGTGAGTGTTAGCAATTTTGAAAGACTAAATGATAGTTGAGTATGTGGACTTGCTGAAAAGCTCTTATATTGACTCTTTCCTATGTTATGATAAATTGCAATTGCCTCAATGACTGAGATTAAAGTTTGTTAGTTTTCAATGAAGTTTATGATTCATACTTGAAATTGTGAATGAATTGTTAATATCATATGACAATATATATATATATATATATATATATATATATATATATATGTTGTTGTTGTTGTTCTAAGAATGATCATGATGCCCTCATGTCCGTATTTTATTTTTATCAACACCTCTATCTCTAAACATGTGGACATATTTTTCGATTTCGGCTTTCGCTTGAGGACAAGCGAGGTCTAAGCTTGGGGGAGTTGATACGTCCATTTTGCATCATGCTCTTATATCGATATTTATTGTAGTATGGACTGTTATTACACATTATGTCACAATACTTATGCCTATTCTCTCTTATTTTACTAGGTTTACATGAAGAGGGGGAATGCCGACAGTTGGAATTCTGGGCTGGAAAAGGAGCAAATATTAGAGACCTATTGTGCACAGCTCCAAAAGTCCTGAAACTTCACATAAGTTATTTTCAGAATATATAAAAAATACTGAGCGAAGAAAGCACCAGAGGGGGGCCACCCACCAGCCAGGAGGGTGGGGGCGCGCCCTACCCCCCTGTCTCGTGGGCCCCTTGGTGGCCCTCTGATTCCCATCTTTGGCTATATGGAGTATTTCGTCCGAGGACAAATCATAAGCAAGCTTACGAGACGAAACTCCGCCGCCACGAGGCGGAACCAATCTAGGGCTCCGGCAGAGCTGTTCTGTCGGGGAAACTTCCCTCTGGGAGGGGGAAATCATCACCATCGTCATCACCAATGATCCTCTCATCGGGAGGGGGTCAATCTCCATCAACATCTTCACCAGCCCCCTCTCATCTCAATCCCTAGTACATGTCTTGTATCCAATCTTTGTATCCAAACCTCAGATTGGTACCTGTGGGTTGCTAGTAGTGTTGATTACTCCTTGTAGTTGATGCTAGTTGGTTTACTTGGTGGAAGATCATATGTTCAGATCCAATATGCATATTAATACCCCTCTGATTATGAACATGAATATGCTTTTTGAGTAGTTACATTTGTTCCTGAGGACATGGGAGAAGTCTTACTATAAGTAGTCATGTGAATTTGGTATTCGTTCGATATTTTGATGGGATGTATGTTGTCTTTCCTCTAGTGGTGTCATGTGAACATCGACTACATGACACTTCACCATTGTTTGGGCCCAGAGGAAAGCATTGGGAAGTAATAAGTAGATGATGGGTTGCTAGAGTGGCAGAAGCTTAAACCCTAGTTTATGCGTTGCTTCGTAAGGGGCTGATTTGGATCCATATATTTCATGCTATGGTTAGGTTTACCTTAATACTTTTGTTGTAGTTGCGGATGCTTGAAATAGGGGTTAATCATAAGTGGGATGCTTGTCCAAGTAAGGACAGTACCCAAGCACCGGTCCACCCACATATCAAATTATCAAAGTACCGAACGTGAATCATATGAACGCGATGGAAACTAGCTTGACGATAATTCCCATGTGTCCTCGGGAGCGCTCTCCTTCATATAAGAGTTTATCCAGGTTTGTCCTTTGCTACGAAAAGGATTGGGCCATCTTGCTGCACCTCATTTACTTTCATTACTTGTTGCTCGTTACAATTTATCTTATCACAAAACTATATGTTACTGATAATTTCAGTGCTTGCAGATAATACCTTGCTGAAAACCGCTTATCATTTCCTTCTGCTCCTCATTGGGTTTGACACTCTTACTTATCGAAAAGGCTACGATAGATCCCCTACACTTGTGGGTCATCAATGACAAGGCCTAGGAAGGGGACGACTCGAAGCCGGGGAAGACGCAGCAGTGGATGCCCACACGTAAAGGAGTATGAGGGTTCACTGGTTCGCTGCGGTGTGAGGCTGCCGTCGCCGCAGAATAACAGGGGGTATGTGTGAGTAGAGGGATGGCCTGGCCAGTGGTGGGATTAGTAGGGGGCGGTGAGGCCTCCGCAGCATCACAGCCGGGCCACGGTAGGCAGGAGCACGAGGCACGACAGGCGCTGGTTTGGGCGGCTGGAGCAAGAAGACCAGAGGTTGAAGAAGCACTATGACCGTTGGGTGGACATCGTATGGTCACTGGAGCTAGAATCGTGCATATTGACTAAGTTGACAAAGCCCTCCATTCCCGTCAACTTAGTAGGCCCACAAGTCAGCCTCCCACTATACTGGGTCCCAGCTAGCAGGGGGAGTATTTTTTTTGTGCGTAATAAGGAGGCACTTCCTTGCGTGCGAAGATATAGTTGGTGGGTCCGAGCTGTCAGTGGCGGTAACATTTTTTTCGCGAAATATAGAGGCCCTTTCTGTGGGTCCCAGATGTCAGGTGGAGGAATCATTATTTTGCGCGTAATAAGGAGGCATTTCCTTGTGTGCGGCCGTGGACCCAGCTGTCAGCCTCTCCACGTACATTCCACTTCAGATGCATGTCGGTCGTTGACCATGTTGACCAGGCCGCGCCGAGAGCACCAAGGCGGTGGACGGCAACGAAGCCTAGGAAGGGAACGATACGGAGCCAGGGAAGACTCGGCAGTTGTTTCCCACGCGGAGGGGAGTACGACTGTATGAGGGTTTACTGGTTCGACTGCCGTCGCCGGAGAATAACAACAGGTGTGGGTGAGTAGAGGGATGGCTGGGCCAGCGATGGGAGTATGCTGGGGTGGTGAGGCCTGCGCGGCAGCACAGCTGGCCGCAGGGAGGAGGGAGCAGGCAGTCCCGTCGGCGCTTGTTTGAGTGGCTGGAGCAGGAAGAGCAGAGATTGAAGAAGCACGACGGCCGTTGGATGGACATCCAACAATCACTGCTTGTGCGTCAACATTTTTTTAGGAAAGCCTCAAATCTGTGGAAAACAGCATACAACCCATCTGCCATTATTTCTAATGATTTACAGCCCATTTGCTAATTCATAAGGTTTTTTTGGAGCCCATATTCTTTTTGTTAGCATTACAGCCCATATTGTGGCCACGGTTAAAAAATTATATCAAATTTTGCATATTTCGGTGCGGTTCGGACTGTTTTTAATCCTGAAATTTCGAGTCACATTCAAACTGATTTTAAAAATAAATGTATATCAATATAAAATCCAACAAATTGTCCACGCATAAAAATCAATGCAATTTAAAATCTCGAAATGAAAAAAAGAAATTTGAAACTAATTGCCAGCTTGATGTGCTTTAAAAATGTACAACCCATTTTTTATTACTGATAGATCATTTTCTCGGCCAGCCGAATGAAGCTCTCCTCGTCTTGAAAGATTTGCAGCCCAATAGGCCTGACAAAGCGACTTACTTGGCAAATCAAAAAAATACTGGGTTGAGGCCGTGGACCCAGCTGCGGCCGTGGACCCAGCTGTCAGCCTCTCCACGTACAGTACTCTTCCGATGGACGTCGGTCGTTGACCACATTAACTACACTGTGCCGAGAGCACCAAGAGGCCTAGGAAGGGGATGACGTGGAGCCGGGGAAGACACGACATTGGATGCCCATGCGGAGAGGAGTACGAGGGTTCACTGGTTCGGCTGCGGTGTGAGGCTGCCGTTGCCGCAGAATAACAGGGGGTGTGGGTGAGTAGAGGGATGTCCTGGCCAGCGATGGGAGTAGTAGGGGCGGTGAGGCCTCCGCGGCATCGCAGCCGACCATGGGAGATAGGAGCACGAGGCACGACCGGCGCTGGTTTGGGCAACTGGAAAAAGAACCAGAGGTTGAAGAAGCACTACAGCCGTTGGATGACCATCGTACGGTAACTGGAGCTAGAATCGTTCACATTGACTAAGTTGACAAAGCCCTCCATCCCCGTCAACTTGGTAGGCCCACAAGTCAGCCTCCCACTATCCTGGGTTCCAGCTGGCAGGGGGAGTATTCATTTTTTGTGCACAATGGAGAGTAACATACACTAGTAACATACACATATCCCTAGACTATGTTACTACCTTCATAGTGGGTAGTAACTTAAGTGTGGTAACATGCAAAGCTTCATTTATTATGTTATAGACTCATATTGCATTGGAACATGTGATGTTAAAGTAACTAGCTAAGTTACTACAACTCCCTCTCTCCTCATTAACTCATTGCCACATAAGAAAATTTGTTGAGTTGGACTCGATGTTACTGCTGAAGTTACTCTCACTGTGGCTAGTCTAAGCAGGCACTTCCTTGCGTGCGAAGATAGCTGGTGGGTTCGACCTGTCAGCGGGGGGGACACGTTTTTTCGCGAAATACAAAGGCCCTTCCGGTGGGTCCTAGATGTCAGCTGGAGGAATCAAAGACTTGAGAAGGCGTACAGAACAAGCTAGTGTACCAGTAAAGAGACGTTGTTGAGTTTTAGAAAAAAGAGAGACGTGCTCCTGTAGCTAGTTCGAATCCAAACCTAGACTATGACTATATATGGTGCTATGATACTCTACAAGTAATGAAACTGACATATCCAACGTTCGCTTCTCCTCTTCTCTACTTACTCTGCCTAGCATCAGAAGCTCTGGCCGCAGCAACCATGTCCACTGGCTGCTCGTCCACCTGCTCTTCAGCAGGCAACAACCAGATATGCGCCAACTCGCCACCCGTACCATCGTCTGTGGGTCTCATCACACCCCTGCTAGCATGCACACCGCAGCCGGTTGCTCATCGCAACCCGCTGCCGTTGGTGTGGTGCCACTGCTGCAAATTACACAGAGTCATCCGCCGCGTCTCAACCACAATCCTCAACCCTGTCCGAGTCTTCTACAAATGCCCGAATCATGGGGTAATAATATGTTTAAGTGTTGTTCTGCTGCTTTCAGTTGCTGATTTTTTTAATAGTTTGATTGATGATCTTCCAATTTGATTCGTGTAGAAAAGGGAAGATTTGTATTTCTGGGAAGTTGCTGATGTGGGTGGGGGGTTGCAACTACGCTGATTATTTGGTTAGACGAGGAATCCTAATACCAGAATGTTGGGGTGTTGGACAAGTAACTGAAGGAACGACAGAAGAGGAAGATGCAGAGCAGAAGGTTAAAGATGCAGTTCCTCTGATCATGGCCAAGCAAAGCTGCTGAACGGCCTTGACGGCAATGAGGAGATGAAAGAGCTTGTGAAGATAATGGGAAAAATCGATGTGCTCTGTAGGATGATTGTCTCTTTATTTGGAGTGTATGTAGCACTCGTGATGTATTCAGTGGCTATGAAATGAGCACTTTGTTGAAACTAGTAATGAATGAAACCTGTGTAGCAGGCTAGGCGTAGTGTTGTGAACATCTAATGATTTCTATTATTGGAAATCAGGGGGTATCCCCTTTTGCTCATAAAGAAATAAATAGCAGAGGCCCTTTTGGTAATAAATAAATAAATTAGTAGAGGCCCTGTCGGGTCATCTTTGTTCTCATTCGAAGACGTCGAGCAAATTGCAGTCCAACAGCAAACTATGTCATCAAATTCAAGTTTCACAACCATGAGTACAACTAAACAACAATGTCATCATGTTTTAGTCGTCATACAATCACCAAACACAAATCAGCATACATAACAAGTGATGTTCTCACAGGAAAATACGAAACGACATGTTCAGGTTTCAGTTGTCATAGCAAACACAATTTCACATAATAGATTAAAAAATGTCGCCTGACAGGCAAATACGACAAAAGCAATGTAATCATCATCCGCAGCAGTAGTGTCAACATCTTCGCCATGTGTATCAGTCTGAATCATAATTCCCCACGGTATCATCTTCTTCTTCGTCCTCAACATCCTCGAACATTGGCTTCTTCTTGATCAACTCTTGTATGTCCACTGCACGACAGACAATCTATTCGCTAGTGTCATTGACATGATGGCTCTCAAAGATATTAGGAACATCTGTGTTATCTTGTACATCAGGAGCAGTGTAAGCATCATCTTGTTGTGCAACTTCATTAAACGAATTCCTCTGCTCAAACCTTTGCAATACTCTCCAGTCATCGCTACGTGCAAATGTGTCTTCCAAGAAAATATCTGTGTTGCTTGATTTGCCAAAATAAAAGGCTCGTTGGTCCCATCAAGTAATTATTTAAGTAAGATGACATGATGTAGAGGGATAAACTCATGCAATATGATATAAACCCCATCTTTTTATCCTCGATGGCAACAATACAATACGTGCCTTGCTACCCCTGCTGTCACTGGGAAAGGACACCGCAAGATTGAACCCAGCTAAGCACTTCTCCCATTGCGAGAAAGATCAATCTAGTAGGCCAAACCAAACTGATAATTCGAAGAGACTTGCAAAGATAAACCAATCATACATAAAAGAATTCAGAGGAGATTCAAATATTGTTCATAGATAAACTTGATCATAAACCCACAATTCATCGGATCTCGATAAACACACCGCAAAAGAAGGATACATCGAATAGATCTCCAAGAAGATCAAGGAGAACTTTGTATTGAGATCCGAAGAGAGAGAAGAAGCCATCTAGCTAATAACGATGGACCCAAAGGTCTGAAGTAAACTACTCACATATCACCGGAGAGGCCATGGAGTTGATGTAGAGGCCCTCCGCGATCAATGCCCCCTCCGGCGGAGCTCCGGAAAAGGCCCCGAGATGGGATCTCTCGGGTACAGAAGGTTGCGGCAGTGGAATTAGGTTTTTGTGGTGTTCCTGGATGTTTGGGGGATACGTGGATATATATATATAGGAGGAAGAAGTACGTCGGCGGAGCAACGAGGGGCCCATGAGGGTGGAGGGCACGCCCAGGGGGGTAGGCACGCCCCCCTGCCTCGTGCCCTCCAAGATCGTTTCTTGACGCCCACTCGAAGTCGCCTGGATCACATTTGTTGAGCAAATCACGTTCCCGAAGGTTTCATTCTATTTGGACTCCGTTTGATATTCCTTTTCTTCAAAACCCTAAAATAGGCAAAAAAACAGCAATTTGGGTTGGGCCTCCGGTTAGTAGGTTAGTCCCAAAAATGATATAAATGTGTAAAATAAAGCCCATTAACATCCAAAATAGATAATAAAATAGCATGGAGCAATCAAAAATTATAGATACGTTGGAGACGTATCAAGCATCCCCAAGCTTAATTCCTGCTCGTCCTCGAGTAGGTAAATGATAAAAGAAGAATTTTTGATGTGGAATGTTTTCTAACATATTTCTCAATGTAATTTTTCTTTATTGTGGCATGAATGTTTAGATCCGAAAGATTCAAGATAAAAGTTTAATATTGACATAAAAATAATAATACTTCAAGCATACTAACTATGTAATTATGTCTTCTCAAAATAACATGGCCAAAGAAAGTTATCCCTACAAAATCATATAGTTTGGCTATGCTCTATCTTCACCACACAAAATATTTAAATCATGCACAACCCCGATGACAAGCCAAGCAATTGTTTCATACTTTTGATGTTCTCAAACTTTTTCAATCTTCACGCAATATATGAGCGTGAGCCATGGATATAGCACTATATGTGGAATAGAATGGTGGTTATGGAGAAGACAAAAAGGAGAAGATAGTCTCACATCAACTATGCGTATCAACGGGCTATGGAGATGCCCACCAATAGATATCAATGTGAGTGAGTAGGGATTGCCATGCAACAGATGCACTAGAGCTATAAGTATATGAAAGCTCAACAAAAGAAACCAAGTGGGTGTGCATCCAACTTGCTTGCTCATGAAGACCTAGGGCATTTTGAGGAAGCCCATCATTGGAATATACAAGCCAAGTTCTATAATGAAAAATTCCCACTAGTATCTGAAAGTGATATCATAGGAGACTCTCTATCATGAAGATCATGGTACTACTTTGAAGCATAAGTTTGGAAAAAGGATAGTAGCATTGTCCCTTCTCTCTTTTTCTCTCATTTTTTTATTTGGGCCTTCTTTCTCTTTTTTTTCTTTTTGGCCTCTTTTTTTCATCCAGAGTCTCATCCCAACTTGTGGGGGAATCATAGTCTCCATCATCCTTTCCTCGCTTGGGACAATGCTCTAATAATGATGATCATCACACTTTATTTACTTACAACTCATAAATTACAACTCAATACTTAGAACAAAAATATGACTCTATGTGAATGCCTCCGGCGGTGTACCAAGATGTGCAATGATGCATGAGTGACATGTATGAAGAATTATGAACGGTAGCTTTGCCACAAATACAATGTCAACTACATGATCATGCAAACGATATGACAATGATGAAGCGTGTCATAATAATGGAACGATGGAAAGTTGCATGGCAATATATCTCGGAATGGTTATGGAAATGCCATAATAGGTAGGTATGGTGGCTGTTTTGAGGAAGGTATATGGTGGGTTTAAGGTACCGGCGAAAGTTGCACGATACTAGAGAGGCTAGTAATGGTGGAAGGGTGAGAGTGCGTATAATCCATGGACTCAACATTAGTCATAAAGAACTCACATACTTATTGCAAAAATCTATTAGTTATCGAAACAAAGTATTACGCGCATGCTCCTAGGGGGATAGATTGGTAGGTAAAGACCATCGCTTGTCCTCGACAGCCACTCATAAGGAAGACAATCAATAAATAAATCATGCTCTGACTTCATCACATAATGGTTCACCATACGTGCATGCTATGAGAATAACAAACTTCAACACAAGTATTTCTCAAATTCACAACTACTCAACTAGCACGACTCTGATATCACCATCTCCATATCTCAAAACAATTATCAAGTATCAAACTTCTCATAGTATTCAATGCACTTCTATGGAAGTTTTTATATTATTCCTAAAAGCAAATTTCTATGTTGTTCTAAAGGACTCTCAAAATAATATAAGTGAAGCATGAGAGAACAATAGTTTCTATAAAACAAATCCACCACCGTGCTCTAAAAGATATAAGTGAAGCACTAGAGCGAAAACTATATAGCTCAAACGATATAAGTGAAGCACATAGAGTATTCTAATAAATTTCAAATCATGTGAGTTTCTCTCAAAACGTGTGTACAGCAAGGATGATTGTGGTAAACTAAAAAGCAAAGACTCAAATCATAGAATACGCTCCAAGCAAAACACATATCATGTGGTGAATAAAAATATAGCTCCAAGTAAAGTTACCGATAGACGAAGACGAAAGAGGGGATGCCTTCCGGGGCATCCCCAAACTTAGGCTTTTTGGTGTCCTTGAATTTTACCTTGGGGTGCCATGGGCATCCCCAAGCTTAGGCCCTTTCCACTCCTTGTTCCATAATCCATCAAATCTTTACCCAAAACTTGAAAACTTCACAACACAAAACTCAAAATAGAAAATCTCGTGAGCTCCGTTAGCGAAAGAAAACAAAACACCACTTCAAGGTACTGTAATGAACTCATTATTTATTTATATTGGTGTTAAAACTACTGTATTTCAACTTCTCTATGGTTTATAAACTCTTTTACTAGCCATAGATTCATCAAAATAAGCAAACAACACACGAAAACAGAATCTGTCAAAAACTGAACAGTCTGTAGTAATCTGTATCTAACGCAAACTATGGAACCCCAAAAATTCTAAAATAAATTGATGGGCGTGAGGAATTTATATATTAATCATCTTCAAAAAGAATTAACTAAATAGCACTCTCCAAATAAAAATGGCAGAGATTCTCGTGAGCGCTAAAGTTTCTGTTTTTTTCACCAAGATCAAAAAGACTTTCCCCAAGTCTTCCCAACGGTTCTACTTGGCACAAATACTAATTAAAAAAACACAACAAAAAAATAGGCTATATAAATTATTTATTACTAAACAGTAGCAAAAATCAAGGAATAAAAATAAAATTGGGTTGCCTCCCAACAAGCGCTATCATTTAACGCCCCTAGCTAGGCATAAAAGCGAAGATAGATCTAGGTATTGTCATCTTTGGTAGGCAATCCATAAGTGTCTCTCATAATAGATTCATATGGTAATTTAATTTATTTTCTAGGAAGTGTTACATGCCTTTCTTTAATGGAAATGGGAATTTGATATTCCCTTCCTCCATATCAATAATTGCACCAATCGTTCTAAGGAAAGGTCTACCAAGAATAATATGACATGAAGGATTGCAATTTATATCAAGAACAATGAAATATACGGGCACATAGTTCCTACTTGAAACAATAAGAAAATCATTAATTCTTTCCATAGGTTTCTTAATAGTGGAATCCACAAGGTGCAAGTTTAAAGGCAATCATCAAAATCACGGAAACCTAGCAAATCACGCAAAGTTTTTGGAATCGTGGAAACACTAGCACCCAAATCACAAAAAGCATAGCACTCATGATATTCAATTTTAATTTTTATTATATGTTCCCACTCATCATAAAGTTTTCTAGGGATAGAAACTTCCAACTCAAGTTTTTCTTCATAAGATTGCATCAAAGCATCAACAATATGTTTAGTAAAAGCTTTATTTTGACTATAAGAATGAGGAGAATTTAGCACGGATTGCAACAAGGAAATACAATCTATCAAAGAGCAATTATCATAATTAAATTCCTTGAAGTCCAAAATAGTGGTTTCATTGCTATTTAAAGTTTTGACCTCTTCAATCCCACTTTATCAATTTTTGCATCAAGATCTAAAAACTCCGAATTTTTGGAACGCCTTCTAGGTAAAGGTGGCTCAACTTCAGTCCCATCATTATAAAGATTCATATTGCAAAACAAAGATTTAATAGGGGACACATCAATCACTTTTAGATCTTCATCCTTATTATCATGAAAACTAGAAGAACACGCTTTCACAAAGCAATCTTTCTTAGCATGCATCCTAGCGGTTCTTTCTTTGCACTCATCAATGAAAATTCTCATGCCTTTGAGAGACTCATTGATATCATGCTTAGGTGGAATAGATCTAAGTTTCAAAAAATCAACATCAAGAGAAATTCTATCAACGTTCCTAGCCAATTCATCAACTTTAAGCAATTTTTCTTCAAGCAAAGCATTGAAATTCTTTTGTGAATTCATAAACTCCTTAACACTAGTCTCAAATTCAGAGGGCACCTTATTAAAATTATTAGAGGAATTACTAGGAAACGGCCTAGAATTAAAATTACCTCTATACGCGTTATTACCAAAATTGTTCCTACCAACAAAATTCACATCCATAGATTCATTATTATTCTCAATCAAAGTAGACAAAGGCATATCATTAGGATCAGTAGGAGCACTCTTATTAGCAAACAATTTCATAAGTTCATCAATCATTCCACTCAAAACATTAATTTCTTCTATCGCATGCACTTTTTTACCAGTAGATCTTTCGGTGTGCCACTGAGAATAATTAACCATAATATTATCTAGGATTTTAGTAGCTTCTCCTAAAGTGATTTCCACAAAAGTGCCTCCCACGGCCGAATCTAAAAGATTTCTAGAAGCAAAATTCAATCCGGCATAAAAATTCTGTATAATCATCCATAAATTCAAACCATGTGTAGGGCAATTATGTGTCATTAATTTCATCCTCTCCCAAGATTGTGCAACATGTTCATGATCAAGTTGCTTAAAATTCATAATATCATTTCTAAGAGAGATGATCTTAGCGGGAGGTAAATACTTAGAGATAAAAGCATTTTTGCACTTATTCCATGAATCAATACTATTTTTAGGCAAAGACGAAAGCCAAGCTATAGCACAATCTCTAAGAAAAAATGGAAATAGCTTAAGTTTAACAATATCATTATCCACATCTTTCTTCTTTTGCATATCACACAAATCAACAAAGCTATTTAGATGGGTAGCAGCATCTTCACTAGGAAGGCCGACGAATTGATCTTTCATGACAAGATTCAACAAAGCAGCATTAATTTCACAAGATTGAGCATCGGTAAGAGGAGCAATCGGAGTGCTAAGAAAATCATTGTTCTTGGTATTGGTAAAGTCACACAATTTAGTATTATCTTGAGCCATCGTGACAAGCAAGCAATCCAACACACAAGCAAACAAGAAACGGGCAAAAGAGGCAAACTGGAAAAGAGAAGGTGAACGGAAAAAGAGGGCGAAAGGAACAGAGGGCGAATAAAACGGCAAGGGTGAAGTGGGGGAGAGGAAAACGAGAGGCAAATGACAAATAATGTAATGCGAGGGATAAGAGATTGTGATGGGTACTTGGTATGTCTTGACGTGTGCGTAGACTCCGGCAATGGTGCCAAAAATGGCTCGTTGTTAGGAGTCGGATCTTGACTTGACTTGGTGCGAATCTCCCCGGCAACGGCACCAAAAATCCATCTTGCTACCTCTTGAGCACTGCGTTGGTTTTCCCTTGAAGAGGAAAGGGTGATGCAGCAAAGTAGCGTAAGTATTTCCCTTAGTTTTTGAGAACCAAGGTATCAATCCAGTAGGAGATCACGCTCGAGTCCCACGCACCTACACAAACAAATAAGAACCTCGCAACCAACACGATAAAGGGGTTGTCAATCCCTTCATGGTCAATTACGAGAGTGAGATCTGATAGATATGATAAGATAATATTTTTGGTATTTTTATGATAAAGAGAAATAAAGATGCAAAGTAAAATAAATGACAAAGGAAATAACTAAGTGTTGGAAGATTAATATGATGGAAGATAGACCCGGCGGGCATAGGTTTCACTAGTGGCTTCTCTCAAGAGCATAAGTATTACGATGGGTAAACGGATTACTGTCGAGCAATTGATAGAATTGAGCATAGTTATGAGAATATCTAGGTATGATCATGTATATAGGCATCACGTCCGCGACAAGTAGACCGAAACGATTCTGCATCTACTACTATTACTCCACACATCGACTGCTATCCAGCATGCATCTAGAGTATTAAGTTCATAAGAACAGAGTAATGCTTTAAGTAAGATGACATGATGTAGAGGGATAAACTCATGCAATATGATATAAACCCCATCTTTTTATCCTCGATGGCAACAATACAATACATGCCTTGCTACCCCTACTGTCACTGGAAAAGGACACCGCAAGATTGAACCCAAAGCTAAGCACTTCTCCCATTGCAAGAAAGATCAATCTTGTAGGCCAAACCAAACGGATAATTCGAAGAGACTTGCAAAGATAAACCAATCATACATAAAATAATTCAGAGGAGATTCAAATATTGTTCATAGATAAACTTGATCATAAACCCACAATTCATCGGATCTTGACAAACACACCGCAAAAGAAGGTTACATTGAATAGATCTCCAAGAAGATCGAGGAGAACTTTGTATTGAGATCCAAAGAGAGAGAAGAAGCCATCGAGCTAATAACTATGGACCCAAAGGTCTGAAGTAAACTACTCACACATCACTGGAGAGGCCATGGAGTTGATGTAGAGGCCCTCCATGATCAATGCCCCCTCCGATGGAGCTCCGAAAAAGGCCTCGAGATGGGATCTCTCGGGTACAAAAGGTTGCGGCGGTGGAATTAGGTTTTTGTGGTGCTCATGGATGTTTGGGGGATACGTGGATATATATAGGAGGAAGAAGTACGTCAGTGGAGCAACGAGGGGCCCACAAGGGTGGAGGGCGCGCCCAGGGGGTAGGCGGCCCCCCTGCCTCGTGCCCTCCTTGATCGTTTCTTGACGCCCACTCCAAGTCTCCTGGATCACGTTTGTTGAGAAAATCACATTCCCGAAAGTTTCATTCCGTTTGGACTCCATTTGATATTCCTTTTCTTTGAAACCCTAAAATAGAAAAAAAACTACAATTTGGGTTGGGCCTCTAGTTAGTAGGTTAGTCCCAAAAATGATATAGAAGTGTAAAATAAAGCCCATTAACATCCAAAATAGATAATATAATAACATGGAGCAATCAAAAATTATAGATACGTTGGAGACGTGTCATCATGCTTGTCGGGATTTGAAACGGGCAGCAACAACGGTGGTGAGCATGGTAGCAGCGGCAGAGCGACGACAGCAATGGTAGCAGCAGCAACGAGCGGCAAATCGAGGAGCAGAGAGGGGGGAGGAAGCAGAGCTCACCAAGGAGCGCACGACGGCTCGGTGTAAGTTTAGGAGCTGCAGGGGAGTAGATCGAAGAGGAGGAACGGCGGCGTCTAAAGGTTAAAGACGGTGACAATCCGGTGTTGTGGTGTCACTGAGCTCGAATGGGTCGATGTATACGAGGTAGGCAAGGACAAGGATGCTCCTGGACACACTGGCGATACGAGAGGCGGTTGGTGGCTGCGTGGATGATGGCGAGCGGCGATAGAGACGCTCGGGGAGGGGCGTGCGTCGCGGCGGATCTGGCAAGGGAGAGAGAGAGAGAGAGAGAGAGAGAGAGGAAAGGAAAGAGGGGCGTTAGGGTTCTGGGGTGCTGACGGGGTCGTCGGCATCTTGAGGACGCCGGGGAGCCACCGGATGGCCGCCCCATGGCCATCGACGCCGTGGACGAGCGCTCTATGTCCACGGGGATGGGGGTGAACAGAGGAAGGGGAACCAGGGGGTTTGGTGGGCCGGCCTGGTGCAGTGGCCAGCTGGGCCTGGCCTAGTTGAGAGGGGGGGTTCATTTTGCTTCTTTGCCTTTTATTTTTATTTTTATTTTTACTTTCTCTTTCATTTTTACTTTTTGTTTTGTAATTACTTTTCACGCCAATTTTTTTTGTAAAATGTGAAATTGATCTCAACAATCATTAGGCAATATATCTCACTGCCACAAAAGTTTGAGGAGCATTTGAATTCATTTGAAATTTGTTTAAATGAATTTGTATTAATGGGGCTGTTTTGGTCACTATTGTAATTGTTTCAGGGCAATTAAATAATTTGTTAAATGTTGGATGTTATTTGTTAATTAGCTAGTGAATATTTGTAACCTTTTGAACATTTTTATTCACTGTTTTAAGAAACTATAACTTGAATTGTTATTTGAATTTTTATTTGAACTAAGTTTGAAATGAGTGAAGTTTAGCAAATTTTAATCATGATGACCTGGCATCATTAACAGGGGTTTACTGTAGCTTGATTATCTAGGCATCACAGTTGTTGAAGTTCCTCCACAAGAGGCTCCATGAACAAATCAAAATCCTTTCTAGGACTTTTTGGACCTAGGATGAGGAAGGCCATCATGTAGTTTGATTCTTTGGTGCAGACATTTGGAGGCATGTTGTAAGGGATAACAAGCACTGGCCACATGCTATATGTGGCGCTCTGGTGGCCAAATGGGTTAAATCCATCTGAAGCTAAGCCAAGTCTAATGTTTGTCAGGTCAGCAGCAAAATTTTTGTGTTTCTGATTGAGGCTTTTCCACTCACTACCTGTGATGGATGGCTCATTACATTCTTATCTCTGTACTCCTGGTTCCTAGAATGCCACAGTACATCCTCTCTTGTTTCAACATCATGAAACAACCTCTGCAATCTTGGTGTAATTGGAAAATGTCTCAGAACATTATGAGGAATCCTCTTCACAACATCGCCGTCTTTCCATCTTGATGATTTGCATTTCGAGCATTCACTTAAGTTGGCATAATCCTTCCGGAACAGAACACAATTATTCTTACAAACATGGATCATATCATGTCCAATTCCAACTGCACGAAGGAAATTCTTCATTTTACTGTATGTGTGGCAGCTCAGACGCATTTGGGAAGGCTTTGCGGAAAGCAGCAAACATCGCATCAAATGATTTGTTGGTCATCCACTCAGATGTCTTCACCTGAAGAAAGGTGATCATAGCTGAGAATACTGACAGCTTACTTCCTAGGGTGACAGCCACGTTGCATTGTTCCAACATGCGGGCCCACCGTTTTTCTTCTGTAGGTGAACATTCATGGAATGCACGAGCATTTCGTAGCATTGTTTCAATGTTGGTCAAACTCACTGGCTCCGCCACCACCTCCTCCTCCTCCTCTTCCACCTGAGCATCAGGCAGATCAAGATGGTGATCTGCTGCTTCCACGTAGTCAATAAATTTTGACGTTCACAACTTCACCATCATGAACCCACCTAGTATATGTGACCGACATCCCATACAAGTGTAGATGATTTTGCACAGTTGATTGGGGTCTTGTAACTGAATTCATACAACTGCTACACGGGAAGAGTACATCTGATTTTGGACCACAGTACTTTGCTCTGATAAAGTTCATGAAGTTCTCAACCCCCTCGACATATGCAGCGAAGAATCTTCGAGCAGAAGCTATCCAAGTCTTGTCCATCTGTTAGACATACAAATTAGTTCTTCTACTAGATATTACAGGAAAAACATATATGCTTTTTTATGAAGTCCAGAAAAAAATACCTAGGTCGATGTCTAAAGCTATGGCAAGATATTTGGACGAGCAGATCTAAGTAACGAAATATATGTAAAGCTAATTCAGCAAACATATTTGAGTGCTAAATTATGGCAGGCTGCTTCAGTAGTCAATGAGGCCGAGCACACAACCATCAAACTATCGAAGGCCATCGCAACAAGATCGAGTATAAAATGGTGTAGAGCTATTTCTCCTAACAAATTGGCTACTATACCATGGCAATCTACATCACAATAAATATATGGCAGGATATTTTAGCAACTAATCGGCCATGGCATGCCATCTCAGCTAAGCAGATTGAGTGTAGAACAGGGCAGGGAAGCTTCTTAAGCAAAGCATATTGACTATAAACAACTTTGGCAAACAGTGAGATTAACAGCGTCTATCAGCTAACATTCAGCGCTACACCGACATGCACGGGGCCTCAGTCTAGAATGCGCGTACCGTGGGAGAAGCCGACCGCTGTGCATCTCCACACGAACTCCGCCAACGGTGGCAGCACTGACCGCCGTGCGCCTCCACAAGAACGTCACCAACGGTAGCGGCGCGGCTAGAGGACGACAGTCTATGAGAGTGTACTGTGGGAGCGAGAGGATAGTCGTGCGTCTCCTTGACGAACCGTGGTGCCGATGTATCGGCGCGGTCGGGAGGGCGGCTTTG
>NC_041389.1:79110615-79129632 GCF_002162155.2 Triticum dicoccoides | reverse complement strand
GGGGTTTGGGGAATATTATTGGCTAGTTGGTCGAAGGGCAGTTGAATCTAGGATTTGGGGGGAATTTTTGGGTGGGGGGGGGAGGATTTTCGCGCGGTGGGCAGGGGGAGTTTGGCGCATAGTCGGTTTCTCCAAGTGCAGTCCCACGTGTTAGTGAAGAGGCAAGCCCAAGCACGTTCCGTTTGCATGAGCCGTGTGCAGGACCGCACGTGTGTGGGGTGCAATGCGACCACGACAAGGATGCTATGAGTGTACCACCTTTTTTCCTTTTTGCTTCGCGCGATCCATCGGCACTACTGCTAGTAATCGGGTAATCCCGACTAAAACGGCGCGGCCGGGACTTTTCCCGCGCAATATGCTTGGAGGTTGGCTTAGTAGGGTTTTTAGGACGAGTAATGCTACAACTACGTAATCCCAGTTACGTAATTAACGTAATGTGAAACGTGTGAGCTGTTGATTGTAGATTGGGGGGAGGGAGGGGCCCACCACCATAAAAATCAGGGGAGGAGAGAGAGAGGCAATTTACGTTAACCCTTTCATAGGTTCCCGTAGATGTAGAAAGATGTGAAATGCGTGAATGTGTAGTGGACGTACTATTGGAGTGCCTAAGATAAATTGTGTATGTATAGACCCTATGTGTTTATTTTACTTCGCATGTTAGCTTTTTCTGGTTCAATAAAAAACAGATTTGGTGATGATGGTGTGCCTGTCATCCTGCAATATATGCTGTCCGATCTATATCTAACGGATAGGAAGGAAACTATGACAATTTACCCGCAGTCCTCTCCACATTTGCAGATAAGGCCTTCCCTCGTTCATCCTTTTCTCCCACAAGATCTTGATCTTCCGTGCAACGCACGGGCATCTTGCTAGTACTCCTACAATATACTATATTATTGTGAAAGTTCATATACACCGGCTGAGATTAATGCAAACACGGCAGATTTTCATTATATTTCGAACTTTTATAGGACAGAAAAATAAAAGGAACCCGACCCTAAACCTATTCTACAACGGCGACTGATGTCCTCCATCTGCGATCTCCATGTATGGGGGCTGGGTTCAAGGCCCGTCAAGTGAAGGTGCGGTCTCCGGCGAGGAAGAGTAGAACACGGGATACGGACCGGCCAGTTGGCACACCATGCCCTGCCGCCTCACATGCCCTACTCATCCTTGGAGGAGTCCCCGACCTCGGCGTTGCCGGACGTTGGATGGCGATAAGTAGGACGCGTGGCTGATGGTGCTCCCGTCGTCGGCCGCCAGCGTGGCCACCGCTTCTGCGGTCGCGTCCACGTCTGGCTACGCCACTATTGCGTCACGAGAGGCGACTTGAGCGAGGGCGGCAACCTCGAGCTTCATCCCAGAACACAAGCTCTCCTGCAGAGCGTTCGCGCTTGCGGTCATGGCCGATGTGGTGCCAGGTAGGAGGACAATGCGCTATGGTGTGGAGGTTAGCTAGGCGTTGCCGCTTTAAGTACTGCATTCCGGTGAGGCCAAACGTCCTAGTGCGTCATTAAGTCACTGGAGTTGGTTCCTCGGGCACCGAGCCTCTTAACAACGGCATACGGACGGATGACATGAATGTGGGCAGCTGGCGCCGGCTGGGAACGCACCGTGCGATGGCGTGAGGGACGAGGATTGTTGGTGTGCTAGGTTAGTCAGCTGCGGTCGTGGCAACATTGGAGATGCCCTTTGCTAACATGCGATCCCCGCATGTCATTGAAAAAGCAAGACGACTCGGCATGATCTCAGGTCCTGAGGATGCAGTTGGCCGCGCTACACCACTCCGCGGACGCGTCCCGGCGCCCTTGTGCATCCTCGACGAGCCGAGTGTTGGGGTGTGTTTGGATTGTGGCCAAAGTGCACCTTACCAAAATTTTGGTCATGACCCAAAGATTGGTCTTTGTTTGGATGGTTGCCATTTTTTTGGAATGCCAATGAACTCTAGCCAACTCTAGTTCATTTTTCTTGCCAATGTCGGCCAAATCATGGGCAACCAAAACCTCAGCCAAAATTTTGGCTACCCAATTCTTTGATGGGGCAACCTTGGGCACAAACCAAACATACTGTTGGTCGTGCCATGATACGTCTCCAACGTATCTATAATTTTTGATCGCTCCATGCTATTATATTATCTATTTTGGATGTTAATGGGCTTTATTTTACACTTTTATATCATTTTTGGGACTAACCTATTAACCGGAGGCCGAGCCCAAATTGCTGTTTTTTTGCCTATTTCAGTGTTTCGTAGAAAAGGAATATCAAGCGGAGTCCAAACGGAATGAAACCTTCGGGAACGTGATTTTCTCAACAAACGTGATCCAGGAGACTTGGAGTGGGCGTCAAGAAACGATCGAGGAGGCCACGAGGCAGGGGGCGCGCCTACCCCCCTGGGCGAGCCCTCCACCCTCGTGGGCCCCTCGTTGCTCCACCGACCTACTTCTTCCTCCTATATATATCCATGTACCCCGCAAACATCCATGAGCACAATAAATACCTAATTCCACCGTCGCGACCTTCTATACCCGAGAGATCCCATCTTGGGGCCTTTTCTGGAGCTCCGCCGGAGGGGGCATTGATCACGGAGGGCCTCTACATCAACTCCATGGCCTCTCCGGTGATGTGTGAGTAGTTTACCTCAGACCTTCGGGTTCATAGTTATTAGATAGATGGCTTCTTCTCTCTCTTTGGATCTCAATACAAAGTTCTCCTCGATTCTCTTGGAGATCTATTCGATGTAATTTTCTTTTGCGGTGTGTTTGTCGAGATCCGATGAATTGTGGGTTTATGATCTAGATTATCTATGAACAATATTTGAATCTTCTCTGAATTCTTTTATGTATGATTGGTTTATCTTTGCAAGTCTCTTCGAATTATCGGTTTGGTTTGGCCTATTAGATTGATCTTTCTTGCAATGGGAGAAGTGCTTAGCTTTGGGTTCAATCTTGCGGTGCTCGATCCCAGTGACAGAAAGGGAACCGACATGTATTGTATTGTTGCCATCGAGGATAAAAATATGGGGTTTATATCATATTGCATGAGTTTATCCCTCTACATCATGTCATCTTGCTAAGGCGTTACTCTGTTCTTATGAACTTAATACTCTAGATGCAGGCTAGATAGCGGTCGATGTGTGGAGTAATTGTAGTAGATGCAGGCAGGAGTCGGTCCACTTGTCGTGGATGTGATACCTATATACATGATCATGCCTAGATATTCTCATAATTATTTGCTCTTCTATCAATTGCTCGATAGTAATTTGTTCACCCACCGTAATACTAATGCTATCTCGAGAGAAGCCACTAGTGAAACCTATGGCCCCAAGTCTATCTTACATCATATATGTTTCCAATCTATTTTATTTTTCAATCTTTACTTATCATAAAATACCAAAAAATACTTATCTTATTATTATCATATCTATTAGATCTCACTCTTGCAAGTGGCCGTGAAGGGATTGACAACCCCTTTATCGCGTTGGTTGCGAGGTTCTTATTTGTTTGTGTAGGTTTGAGGTGACTCGCCTGTGGTCTCCTACTGGATTGATACCTTGGTTCTCAAAAACTGAGGGAAATACTTACACTGCTTTACTGCATCACCCTTTCCTCTTCAAGGGAAAACCATTGCAGTGCTCAAGAGGTAGAATGCCACAGCACTAGCGCCACCCTCATCACACTAAAATGACCATGTCTAGCGACGATGAGCATGTCCCTCACCGCGGTCGCCGTGTCCAGAAGCAGTGCTAGAGCTGCGCCACGTTGTTGGCCCCCATGACCCACATGAACGGTTGCCGGTGGCGAGGAGGTCGTGGGCCAGTTCCTCCATTGGACTAGTCTGCGCTACGTTGTCCCGACAGGTGTGCCCTACATGTCGGTTTCCCTGTTTTCCCGGCCATATTAGAGCGTCAGTGCTCCGCGTTGCGCATTAGGCCTTTCACTATGTAGGCCAAGCGAGACAACTTGTTGTTTATTTGAGCCGTTCAAGTATAATCATGTGGCATTTTGTCACAGCCTGATTTTTGGCCCTTTCTTTTTCTTTTGTTTTTCCGAGGTTTTTGCCTGAGTTTTCTTTTTCCGTGGCTTTGTGGTTTGGAAACGAAAGAAGATGCCCTCTTCTTTGTTTCCAGAGTGTCTTGTCATATACAAATCTTTCCCTAGACCCTGTCATTTCCATCCTAGCCCAAATCCCAATATTCTTTTTATTGGGAATATTCCTTTTTCTATTAAAGGAATAACTCCAACTGCCCTAGGTTGTGAAGCAACCTATATTTCCCTCACTCCTAAAATTCCCAAATAATTCTCATAAATCGTTTGGGTCATATCTTGATCAAATATGGCAAACCTTTTCATTGCCATGTTCAAAAATAATTCCCCAATATTCCTTTTCCTATTCTGCCCTGAATGGCACTTTGTGTAGGAAGTGCCATTTATATTTATCCTATTGACTCCCAACCTTTCCGGGCATGATTATATGTCCAAATAATTGCCTCATGCACAATTTCAAATTTATTTGCCTAGCCAATCTTCCTCAGTGAATTTTCAAAGTTTCTGTCTGACAGAAGGCTTTGTGAAGGAAGTACTAGCTAGGAGCACCCAAATGAGTTGAACTTTTGCACACTCCTTAATGTGGTCATATTAAACCCCTCCACCCATTTGCAGCCCCATACAATTATCTATGTGAGCACAGGAGCAAATCTTTGTTTCTGGCAATATTTTCAGGTTGTGAAGGAAGTATATTTTATATTGCTTCAAAATCCTGATAAATTACCAGATCATTCTTCTACCCATAAAACTTCTCTCCACCCATTTTGGCATCATTTCATTGAGCCATGTGACCACCATAATTATTTCAAGTTTCTAGTCAGCAGAGGTGTTTGTGAAGCAAGTGCTATTTTGGTTTCTCCATTTGGCATGAGCTTTTTACAGCAGCATCATATGACCTAATGACTAAGCCTTGACCAATTTGAACTCAAGTGGACACTCCATGTGAGTGCATCTTGATGATCTCCATTTCTGGACCATTTTGGCAACTCCAAAGCAACTATGAGTTAACTTGGTCCATTTACCGTCCCAACCTCCATGACTGTAGTCCTTCCTATCCTAAACATCCCAGACATCTTGTTTGGCCTCCAGTAATTCTCAGTTGATCTCATTGAGCTGATGAAGTTTACTGCAGTAAACTTTAGAGGGTTTTTTCTATTTAACTAGAGCCTCTTTCACCTAGTTACCACCTCAGTGCAACTCCATCTTCGAAGGACTTACCACTAGACACCGTTTTGGGTGCTGTAGAGCATTTAATGCGCCATGTCTTGTGGTGACCATGCAGCTGGCATGTGTGTTGGCGCGCTCTGTGCGCTGCGGCATACTGTTTGTGATGGACCCTGTCGGTGTCAAAACTGGCGGATCTCGGGTAGGGGGTCCCGAACTATGCGTCTAGGCGGATGGTAACAGGAGACAAGGGACACGATGTTTTTACCCAGGTTCTGGCCCTCTCGATGGAGGTAAAACCCTACTCCTGCTTGATTAATATTGATGATATGGGTAGTACAAGAGTGGATCTACCACGAGATCAAGGAGGCTAAACCCTAGAAGCTAGCCTATGGTATGATTGTTGTAATGGTTGTTCGTCCTATGGACTAAAACCCTCCGGTCTATATAGACACCGGAGAGGGCTAGGGTTACACAGAGTCGGTTACAATGGTAGGAGGTCTACATATCCATATTGCCAAGCTTGCCTTCCACGCCAAGGAAAATCCCATCCGGACACGGGACGAAGTCTTCAATCTTGTATCTTCATAGTCTTGGAGTCCGGCCGATGATGATAGTCCGGCCATCCGGACACCCCCTTGTCCAGGAGTCCCTCAGTAGCCCCCAAACCAGGCTTCAATGACGACGAGTCCAGCGCGTACATTGTCTTCGGCGTTGCAAGGCGGGTTCTCCTCCGAATTCTATGTGCTTGTCGAATAGTGTCCGGCTTCCTTATAAATGTTGCGCTCCTTGGCTTCCACGCCCAATAATGGCCCTCTTCCACGTGTCTCACGAATGCGAAAGGCCAGGGTATTTTCATATTTTACCCCCTAGCTGCGCAAATAATCTGCCTATAAGAGAGGCAAGAATCCAGATCCAAATCACACCATCTTCCTTCCGCGAGTACTCATCGGAGCACTTCTGACCAAAAATCCACTCCATCATGGACTGTCGACGCGGCTCCTCCTCTCGCGCTTCCAGCCCTCAGCCAGGAGATTGGAGGAGATGTTTAGTTCCGCACAACGAGCTGGTGACGCTCCAAGCGGAGGGATACCTTCCTTCAGCCTTTATGGTCCCGGTTCGAGCCAGGCTAGCCACCTACAAAGGTGGAAAGCAAGCGGAGGCCACCCCTAGTCCCTCCAAAGGAGAGCGGGTGTGCTTCGTCCCTTATCTAATAAGGGGGCTCGGGTTTCCCATACATCCGTTTCTCCGGGGGCTCCTGGAGTTCTACGGACTCCAGCTTCACCACCTCACGCCCGCCTCCATTCTGCACATTACGGGTTTCGTAGCTCTCTGTGAGCTGTTCTTGGGCATCGAGCCCCATTTCGCATTGTGGAAGAGATTGTTTTGCCTCATACCCTATTCTCACGAGGGGTCGATATATCAAGTGGGCGGAGCCGAAATATGGCGCATCGCTGGGACCGGATATTATCCGGAACCCCAAAGAGGGTGTCCGAAGACTGGCCTTCGGAATGGTTTTATGTGGAAGATGCTCCACTGCTGGACCCAGCTCGGATCGGCCTCCCGGAGTTCAGTAAGGCTCCTCTGAAGAAACGCCTAAGTTGGCGCCCGCGGAGCCCTCAACAGGAGGAAGACAGGAGCGTCCATTATTTGATGGGCCGGATAAGGTTGCTGGCCCATTCCGGATTGACCATGATTGGAGCCATGGCCACGTGCATTATGCGAGGGGTGCAGCCGCTCTAATATAGGGACCACCCCATGTGGGATTTCAACAGGGAGAACGACGCCACCCGTCATGGCCGCAAGGGGCCGGGATCGGCCGCAGATCTGGTGAAGATCCTGTCCGGGCTGTACAAGGGGGAGAAGGAGGACTTCTTCCAAACGAGCCCATTGAATGGGTTCTCCATGAATAACCCTCGGAGCTGGGTAAGCGGATTTTTTACTCATCCGATCCACGCTTTCCAAGTTAAGCGCTTTACTTTATGATTTTGGCGCAGGAACTGCGCCGGGATGTGGAAGGCATACACAGTCCGGCTCCACAACCCGAGGATCCGGGAAGATCCCTTGATCCGGCCTCCGAAGAGGATCTGGACATAAAGGTGGAGCTGATTGACAGGGTGTTACACCAGCTTAGCATGGACAATGCTCTAGTCGCCATTACGGCTGACTACCCGGGTTTATTTCCGGCTCCCAGGTAACTATGACCGGAGCCCTGACACCATCACTACGTTTGTGCTTATTCCTAACCACCACATACCAACAGTGTCTCGCAGGAGGTGCCTTCAAGGCGGGAAGCTGATCCCGCGGCGACTGACCAACCAGGGTCAGTTCGGCCCAGCAGGCGGAAGAGGGGTGCGGTGCGAATTGAAACATCGCCGCAAAGGTATGACACGCCACTGCTTTTAAGAAAAAGGCCCCTGTGAGGTATATTGATGCTCATAACTTTTTCAGGAGAAAGAGCGCTCGCCGGACAGTGCCCGGAGAGGTCGCCAACCAAGCCTCCGCCAGCCAGGCTCCAACACTTGGTCCGGAGGGGGAGGCGAGCGCAAGGCGCGAGCCGGATGCTCCTACAACGGAGGATGCCGACAGGTTGTCCGCCACCAGGTCTGAGGTGGAGAGCGCCATGAATCACAGGCGCCGCCGGATAGTTCTTCGTGACGCGTGTTTCTCCCCTGAGGCGTTGAATGCCTTTAACGCGGGAGACGCGCACCTCCGTGCTGCTCAAGATGGTTTAACCAGAGCCACGGAGCAGTATGTGAAAGACATACGGGTAAGGGATTGTAATAGTTGTATATGCCAGTAGCCTCCGAGACTTGAAGTAGTTAAAATAACTGATTTAAGGATCATTTAATGTGCAGGATCTCATGGAGAAGAATACCCAATTGTCTCAGGAGCTACAAGGGTGCAAGGCCCAACTAGAGGCCGCACTAGCCGCCGCAGGAGGAGACACAGAGACCCCCTCCGGTAACACATATTTCAAAAAAGATAAGCGATGTGCAGCGTGCGTATAAGTCTGACAATAATATTGCAGATGTTGCCGGACTTGATCTGGACAAGCAACAGCTACTGCGCCAGCTGAAGGCCGGCGAGAGGGTGCTTATGAAGGTGCAGCAGGAGAGGAACAAACTCCAAGATGCCCACACCCAGCTTGGAGAGGAGCTAAAGGGTGTTCGGGCCCAGCTGTCTGGCTCCGTGAAGGAGAATCAGCGGCTTCGTCGCGACATCTACAGTAAGTGCTTGACAAACTCTTTTGAAAAGAAGAGTTCGGCGAGGAAGTTGAATTGACAAAAATGTGTTTGTAGGTATGCTCACAGGTCGCCCTGCAGAGGAAATGCCCGGTTCAACGGGTGACCAACTTCTCGAGCTTGTGCAACTGCTCGAACGTGTTCAGCAGGTGATGAGTGGCGTCGTCCAGGCCTTATGGTCGTCCGTCTCCCTACCCGAGGGCCTTGGAGAGCTTGCGGAGAAGCTTCAGGGAGCACGGCAGCGCTTCCGTTTATGGAAGATATCGGTCTGCCGTCAAGGTGCCAGGGAAGCCTGGGCCATGGTGAAGACGCGGTACAAGAAGGCGGATCCAAACCACATGGCCGAGGTCGGACCTGTGGGGCCCGATGGGAAGGAGATCCCTGCGAGCTTAGTGTACGGCCAAGTAGAATTGACCGCTAAGTATTCCCAACGGGGCTGTAAATTAGACAGCCTGTTAGACGGGATTGAGGAGGAGGACAGTCAATCGATTTGACGATGTATTTAAAATGACATGTAAAATGCCTTCTAGCCGGACTGTAGATCGTTTGTCTTTGTCGACCTTTTCGCTTCGACCTCGGGACCCTAGAGTCCGGAGTGTGTCCGAATACCCTCTCGGTTTTGAAAAAACTGGGGCATGCATGGAGACCAGGCGTAGGGGTCATTAGTGCTTTATCAGACAAGTGCCCAACTAGTTATGTTATATTACATGGTTAGTAAGAAACATCTTCCAGGGAGAATAGTTCCGTTAGGGGTTCCTTTCCCTGGGAGGCATGCCCTAAAGTGCATGTCCGGACTATGAAAAGAGCAGAAAAGCATCTGGGGGCAGATAAATAAGTAAATAAGAAATCATCTTTCAAGTCACCGACCGAATATTCCCTTAAGAACGCTAGCTTTCGGCGTCGCCCAGTCTGAGGTACACATCCGGCTGACCCGGCAGTAACAATCGCAGAGGTGCTCCCTTTACCTCCTAGCCGAACAATCGGGAACGTAGGGGTAAGCACAGGAGCCAGGCAACCCAGCTTGGCCAAAACTTAAGTCATATCGATGCATATAATGGTGAGTAAAAGGTACATGCGGAAGTTTGACACATGTGTTGGTCATAAAGCCCGTATAAGTAAGCTTCTGTTAAAGAAGCCCCCAGGTATAATGAGTGCGGGTAGCACATCAAGTGTGTGCGAACAATGCGCAAATCAGCCCTCGAGGGCTTTATGAAAGAGGTGGGAGAAAAGAGAGAAACAAAAGGCAACTGAAGTATAAAATGTGGACGGAGGAAGGAGACGAACTCTGAGTCCGCGCTAGGTGTAGAATATTCGAAGGCGGGCTGCGTTCCATGGGTTTGGCTCGAGTTGGTTGTCCGATGCGTTTCGCAGACGGTATGCTCCGCCGGTCAGGACTTGGTCGATGACGAAGGGACCTTCCCATTTGGGCTTGAGTTTGTCCTTTTTCTTGTCCGGCAGGCGTAGAACTAGTTCGCCAACATTGTAAGTTTTAGCCCGTACTTCTCTGCTTTGATATATTCGAGCTTGCTGCTGATAGAATGCGGAACGAGCCTTTGCCACGTCGCGCTCCTCCTCCAATGCGTCCAAGCTGTCCTGCCGATCCAACTCGGCTTCTCTTTCTTCGTACATGCGCACTCGAGGTAAGTCATGAATTATGTCGCAGGGCAAAACTGCCTCTGCGCCGTATACCATAAAGAATGGTGTGAATCCGGTAGTACGGTTTGGTGTGGTCCGCAGCCCCCAGAGTACGGAGTCGAGCTCCTCTACCCAGTGCGTGTTAGATTCCGTAAGGGACCGCACTAATCTGGGTTTGATGCCGCTCATGATTAGACCATTTGCTCGTTCAACTTGACCGTTGGTTTGAGGGTGATAGACTGAAGCGTAGTCGAGCTTAATGCCCATATTTTTGCACCAGAGTTTAACCTCGTCGGCCGTGAAGTTCATGCCATTATCGGTGATGATGCTATGGGGGACGCCATAACGGTATACTACCCCGGATATGAAGTCTATCACTGGTCCGGATTCGGCCGTTTTAACTGGCTTGGCCTCTATCCATTTGGTGAATTTGTCCACCATGACCAATAGGTACCTTTGCTTGTGGGTTCCCCCTTTAAGGGGTCCAACCATGTCAAGCCCCCAGACCGCGAACGGCCAGGTGATGGGTATAGTTTTGAGGGCGGTGGGTGGCATGTGGCTTTGATTAGCAACGAGCTGACAACCGACGCATCGTTGGACTAAGTCCTGGGCATCTGCCCGGCCGTTGGCCAATAAAATCATGTACGGAAGGCCTTGCCTACAAGGGCCCGGGCTGCAGCGTGGTGTCCGCCTAGTCCGGCGTGAATTTCAGCCAGAAGGTTTCGCCCTTCCTCTTCGGAGATGCACCTTTGAAGGACTCCGGTTGTGCTTTTCTTATAAAGTTCTCCCTCATGGACCTTGTAGGCTTTAGATCGCCGAACTATGCAGCGGGCCTCATTTTGGTCTTCGGAAAGTTCCTGCCTAATTAAGTAGGCTAGGAATGGTTCTGTCCATGGGGCAATTACCACCATTATTTCGTGGGCTAAAGGTGTTATTTCATCGGCTGAGCCGCCGATTATGTCAGATTGTTCTGTGTTGGGTGGTGCGGTTGCTTCCGGGTTGTTATTTCCGGACTCCTCTTCCCATAGTACGGATGGCTTGAAGAGCTGCTCCAAGAAGATGTTTGGAGGGACGGCGTCGCGTTTTGCGCCGATGCGTGCCAACACGCCGGCTGCTTGGTTATTATCCCGGGCTACGTGGTGGAATTCGAGTCCTTCGAACCGAGCTGACATTTTTAAGACACTGCCATTTTCGGATCCTTGGCATCAAAGTCTCCATTTACTTGGGATATTGCAAGGTTTGAACCCCCGCGCACCTCTAGGCGTTTAATACCCATGGAGATTGCCGTCCGGAGACCATGTAGGAGGGCCTCATATCCGGCTGCATTGTTGGAGTCCGTGTACATTATCTGAAGTACGTATTGGACTATGTCTCTGGTTGGGGACGTTAATACGACGCCAGCCCCCAAGCCGGCCAACATTTTGGAGCCGTTGAAATGCATAATCCAGTTGGAGTATGCACCGTACTCTTTAGGGAGTTCGGCTTCGGTCCATTCAACGATGAAGTCTGCTAAAACTTGCGACTTTATAGCTCGCCGTGGTTTATAAGTTATGTCGAATGGTAAGAGCTCGATGGCCCATTTCGCAATCCTGCCCATCGCGTCGCGGTTGTTTATAATGTCGTTGAGGGGTACTTCCGAGGCCACTGTTATCGAACACTCTTGAAAGTAGTGTCGCAGCTTCCGGGGTGCCACGAACACCGCGTACGCTATCTTTTGATAATGCGGGTACCGGGACTTGCATGGAGTTAAGACAGTGGATACGTAGTACACTGGTTTTTGAAGAGGGAATTTGTGTCCTTCTGTTTCTCGTTCGACGACGAGTACCGCGCTGACAACTTGATGTGTTGCCGCGATATATAATAACATTGGTTCGCCCAAGTTCGGCGCGGCCAGGACCGGATTTGTTGCCAGTATGGCCTTTATTTCTTCGAGTCCGACCGTTGCAGCATCCGTCCACTCGAAGTGTTCGGTGTGCCTGAGGAGGCGATAGAGGGGCAATGCCTTTTCCCCCAAATGGGAGATGAAGCGGCTTAAAGCCGCCACGCATCCGGTTAATTTTTGTATTTGTTTGAGGTCTTTTGGGATATCCAATTGTGATAGAACTCGGATCTTGGCTGGGTTTGCTTCAATTCCTCTACCGGATACAATGAAGCCCAAGAGCTTTCCGGTTGGTACGCCGAAAACGCATTTTTCCGGGTTGAGCTTAATGGCGTATGCTTGGAGGTTGTCGAATGTGAGCCTCAAGTCGTCTACTAGAGTTTCGACATGTTTGGTCTTGACGACCACGTCGTCTACGTATGCCTCCACTGTTTTGCCGATCTGGGTAGCCAGACATGTCTGAATCATGCGTTGATATGTTGCGCCGGCGTTTTTGAGTCCGAAGGGCATTGTGTTGAAGCAGAATGGTCCGTATGGAGTAATGAATGCCGTTGCGGCCTGGTCTGTTTCTGCCATCTTGATTTGATGGTATCCGGAATATGCGTCGAGGAAGCACAATGAATCGTGCCCTGCGGTAGCATCGATGATTTGGTCGATGCGGGGAAGTGGGAAAGGATCCTTTGGGCAGGCCTTGTTAAGGTCTTTAAAATCGACACAAAGGCGCCAGGATTTGTCCTTTTTTGGTACCATTACAAGGTTTGCTAGCCAGTCCGGATGTTTGATGTCTCTGATGAATCCGGCTTCTAATAGCTTGGCTAGCTCCTCTCCCATTGCCTATCTTTTGGGTTCAGAAAATCGCCGAAGAGCCTGTTTGACTGGCTTGAATCCTTTTAGGATATTTAGGCTGTGTTCTGCCAGCCTGTGTGGGATTCCTGGCATATCTGAAGGTTGCCAGGCAAATATATCCCAATTTTCCCGAAGGAATTCTCGTAGTGCGGCGTCTACATCAGGGTTTAATTGTGCCCCAATGGAGGCCGTCTTTGTGGGGTCCGTTGGATGGACCTGGAATTTGACTATTTCGTCCGCTGGTTTAAAAGAGGTGGACTTGGATCTCTTATCGAGTATCACATCGTCCCTGTTCACCGTGGAGCGCAGCGCGGTGAGTTCTTCTGCCGCTAGGGCTTCGGATAGTGCCTCTAGGGCTAGTGCGGCTGTCTTGTTTTCGGCGCGGAGTGCTATGTCCGGATCACTTACAAGAGTGATTATTCCATTGGGCCCGGGCATCTTAAGCTTCATGTACACGTAATGGGGTATGGCTTGAAAAATTGTGAATGCCTCTCGCCCTAATAAAGCGTGATATCCGCTGCTGAATGGGGCCACTTGGAACGTGACCTCCTCGGACCTGTAATTGTCCGACGAACCGAACACCACATCTAGTGTAATTTTTCCTGTGCAGCGTGCTTCCCGACTAGGGATTATTCCTCTAAAGGTTGTGCTGTTTCGCTCAATGCGGCTCCAGTCTATTTCCATTTTTTGAACGGTTTCCTCGTAGATGAGGTTTAATCCGCTGCCGCCATCCATGAGCACCTTGGTAAGACAAAAGCCGTCCACTATTGGGCTTAGGACCAATGCGGCTAGTGCTCGGGCAGTTCGGAATTTAGGTTCGTCGCTGGCGTTGAAGGTGATAGCCGTGTCGCTCCATGGATTTGTTGTTGCTACTTGGTAGACTTCGGCGAGGCTGCGGATTGTTCGTTTCTGCATATTATTTGATGCGAAAGTCTCGAAGACTGTTGACACCGTACTGGTACTGTTGGAGTGGTTCTCCAGGGCTAGAAGCTCTTCGCCACTTTTGGCCACCTGCCGCAGTATCCAACATGATCGAGGGCTATGTGTTGGAGTGGCGCCCTCTGTACTGTGTATTTTACAGGGGCCGCTGAGCCATCCCTCCAGTACGGTTTCGTGCCCTTTATGGGGTTTTTGCTTTTTGGTTTTTGTACCGGGTGCCTGAGCATGATGCACCCTTTTGTTTCGGACTAGGGTTGTATTCGGAGCCGAATTGTCCCAAAAGTTAGTTTCGGTTTTCCGGAAACTCTCCATCGCACAGTACTTTCGTACTATGGACACCAGGTCGGCGAAGCGTGTAATTTCACGACGACTTATGGCGTCCAAGATTCCCTTGTCCGTGCAATTATTGCAGAAAATTGAAATTGTGTTTTCCTCACGGCAGTCTTTTATGCTGTCCATAACCAGGAGAAATCTGGCCCAGTAATGATGTACTATTTCAGCGGGCTCTTGCCGGATTTGAGATAGATCGCATATGTTTGGGTGGGTGGGTGGAGTTGAGTCTGGAACCCTGCCCATCTTGAGGCTCAAGAGCTGACAAGTTTCCGAATTTGGGAGCTTGGATTGCTGGACGTTGTCCAACGAGTCTAGTCCGCTGCCTGACTTTAGGTTCAGTACTTGATCGACGTCCGTCCCTCCGCGGGAATCCGGCATGGAGGGTTTGGGAGTCCGGACATAACTAGTTTTTAATACAGAAGAAGAGTCGCCGCGTTGTTCCTCTACCACCGCAACGTGGTGGGTAACATGGGGAGAGTTAATCTCTCTCAGATCGGTTTTAAGCCCAATCTGATTGTAGTCTGTAGCGACTCCCAGGGCGGCGATGCGATCCAAGAGCTCGTTTATGGAGGAGAGCTCCATTGGGTCCAGCTGCTCGGCGAATTCCGAGTTGATGTGAAGATTGCTTTTGATGACCCGAGAGGTCATCGTCGAAGCGGTGGCCGAACAGGCGGTCATAAGAAAACCACCTAGCCGGATAGTTTGGCCGGCGGCCAAAGCTCCTTTGGCGATGGTACCGTCTTTAAAGACGGGAAGAGGCATCCTTCCTGGTCGTGACGGCACAGAGGAACTCTCAATGAAAGCACCAATGTCGGTGTCAAAACCGGCGGATCTCGGGTAGGGGGTCCCGAACTGTGCGTCTAGGCGGATGGTAACAGGAGACAAGGGACACGATGTTTTTACCCAGGTTCGGGCCCTCTCCATGGAGGTAAAACCCTACTCCTGCTTGATTAATATTGATGATATGGGTAGTACAAGAGTGGATCTACCACGAGATCAAGGAGGCTAAACCCTAGAAGCTAGCCTATGGTATGATTGTTGTAATGGTTGTTCGTCCTACAGACTAAAACCCTCTGGTTTATATAGACACCGGAGAGGGCTAGGGTTACTCAGAGTCGGTTACAATGGTAGGAGATCTACATATCCGTATTGCCAAGCTTGCCTTCCACGCCAAGGAAAATCCCATCCGGACACGGGACGAAGTCTTCAATCTTGTATCTTCATAGTCTTGGAGTCCGGCCGATGATGATAGTCTGGCCATCCGGACACCCCCTTGTCCAGGACTCCCTCAATCACCATCTCCATATCTCAAAACAATTATCAAGTATCAAATTTCTCATAGTATTCAATGCACTTATATGAAAGTTTTTATTATTCTTAAAAGCAAATTGCCATGTTGCTCTAAGGGACTCTCAAAATAATATAAGTGAACCATGAGAGATCAATTATTTCTATAAAATTGAACCACCGCCATGCTCTAAAAGATATAAGTGAAGCACTAGAGAAAAAACTATATAGCTCAAAAGATATAAGTGAAGCACATAGAGTATTCTAATAAATTCCCATTCATGTGAGTCTCTCTCAAAAGGTGTGTACAGAAAGGATGATTGTGGTAAAATAGAAAGCAAAGACTCAAATCATACAAGACGCTCCAAGCAAAACATATATCATGTGGTGAATAAAAATATAGCTCCAACTAAAGTTACCGATAGACGAAGACGAAAGAGGGGATGCCTTCCGGGGCATCCCCAAGCTTAGGCTTTCTGGTGTCCTTGGATTTTACCTTGGGGTGCCTTGGGAATCCCCAATCTTAGGCTCTTGCCACTCTTTGTTCCATAATCCATCAAATCTTTACCCAAAACTTGAAAACTTCACAAGACAAAACTTAAATAGAAAATCTCGTGAGCTTCGTTAGCGAAAGAAAACAAAACACCACTTCAAGGTACTGTAATGAACTCATTCTTGATTTATATTGGTGTTAAACCTACTTTATTCCAACTTCTCTATGGTTTATAAACTCTATTACTAGCCATAGAATCATCAAAATAAGCAAACAACACATGAAAAAACAGAATCTGTCAAAAACAGAACAGCCTGTAGTAATATGTAGCTAACGCAAACTTCTGGAACCCCAAAAATTCTAAAATAAATTTGTGGACTTGAGGAATTTACCTATTAATCATCTTAAAAAATAATTAACTAAATATCACTCTCCAAATAAAAATGGCAGCAATTATCGTGAGTGCTAAATTTCTGTTTTTTACAGCAAGATCAAAAAGACTTTCCCCAAGTCTTCCCAACGGTTCTACTTGGCACAAATACTAATTAAACACAAAAAACACAACCAAAACATAGGCTATATAAATTATTTATTACTAAACAGTAATAAAAAGCAAGGAATAGAAATAAAATTGGGTTGCCTCCCAACAAGCGCTATCGTTTAACGCCCTAGCTAGGCATAAAAGAGAGAATAGATCTAGGTATTGCCATCTTTGGTAGGTAATTCTTCAATGAGACACCTATAACCCCTAGGAACTTCTTTATTTTTATTAATTACCAAACTATTAGGCACAAAATCGAGAAAATCATTTGTAGCAAAAGGTTCCTTAAGGATAGTGAGAAAGTTTCGGTGAAAACTTATGGATTTGAGATCCGCATTTTCCTTACTAGAAGTTTCACCCTTATTCTTAGTAACGTACATTAGTTTGGCAACTTTGGTAGGGGGATTTGAAGTATTCCTTACGGCAGAAAAAGCGGACCCAAGTTGGTAAGAATACCCTCAAGTTTATCAATTCTAGTGGAATCTTGGTCTATTGTTTCATTAACGGGTTCTTTTTCTTTAAAAGATTTCAGAGTAACTCCTACCTTAGATCCATATTGGATAATTTGGTTGTGAATCTTTTTATCCAAATTCTCAATTAATTCAATAGTGGAAACTTTATTTTCAATAATATCGAGCTTTTGCATAACATGTTCCAAAGTTAACATAGTTCCATTAACCAAGAGAGGTGGTGTGCCAAACAAATCTATCATAGCATTATATGAATCAAAAGTATGGCTACCGAAGAAATTCCCTCCGGTAATGGTATCCACAATATATCTATTCCAAGGAGTGATGCCGACAAAAAGATTGCGAAGAAGAACGGAAGTGTATTGCTTCCTAGTAGGTCTATTTTGCGCATTGAAAATTCTGTACCAAGCATCTTTTAGATTTTCTCCCTCCCTTTGTTTAAAATTAAGAACTTCATTCTCGGGAGACAAGGGAGTAGACAAAGGACTAGCCATAACGACGAGACGAGCGAAAAGGAGGCGAACGGGAACAGAGGGCAAATAAAATGGCAAGGGTGAAGTGGGGGAGAGGAAAACGAGAGGCAAATGGCAAATAATGTAATGCGAAGGATAAGAGTTGTGATGGGTACTTGATATGTCTTGACTTGGCATAGATCTCATCGGCAATGGCGCCAGAAATCCTTCGTGCTACCTCTTGAGCACTGACTCGGTTTTCCCTTGAAGTGGAAAGGGTGATGCAGTAAAGCAGCGTAAGTATTTCTCTCAATTTTTGAGAACCAATGTATCAATCCAGTAGGAGACTACGCGCGAGTCACCTCGTACCTACACAAACAAATAAGAACCTCGCAACCAACGCGGTAAAGGGGTTCTCAATCCCTTCACGACCACTTGCAAGCGTGAGATATGACAGATATGATAATAATAAGATAAGTATATTTGGTATTTTTATGATAAAGACTAAAAGTAAAGAAAGCAAAATAAACGGTGCCAGAAATAGCTTGTTGACGGGAGATAATATGATGGAAAATAGACCCGGGGCCATAGATTTCACTAGTGGCTTCTCTCAAGATAGCATAAGTATTACGGTGGGTGAACAAATTACTGTCGAGCAATTGATAGAATTGAGCATAGTTATGAGAATATATAGGCATGATCATGTATATAGGCATCACGTCCGCGACAAGTAGACCGAAACAATTCTGCATCTACTACTATTACTCCACACATCAACCGCTATCCAGCATGCATCTAGAGTATTAAGTTCATAAGAACAAAGTAATGCCTTAAGCAAGATTACATGATGTAGAGGGATAAACTCACGCAATATGATATAAACCCCATCTTTTTATCCTCGATGGCAACAATACAATACATGTCATTTCCCCTATTGTCACTGGGATCAAGCACCGCAAGGTTGAACCCAAAGCTAAGCACTTCTCCTATTGCAAGAAAGATCAATCTAGTAGGCCAAACCAGACTGATAATTCGAAGAGACTTGCAAAGATAAACCAATCATGCATAAAAGAATTCAGAGAAGATTCAAATATTGTTCATAGATAATCTGGATCATAAACCCACAATTCATCGGATCTCGACAATCACACCACAAAAGAAGATTACATCGAATAGATCTCCAAGAGAATCGAGGAGAACTTTGTATTGTGATCCAAAGAGAGAGAAGAAGCCATCTAGCTAATAACTATGCACTACTGGAATCAGCTACTTTGCCATCTGCCAGCTCTTTGCCGTCAGCTAGCGGACGGCAAAGAAGCTCTTTGCTATCAGCTACCCGAAAGCAGACGACAAAGAACTGGCTGATGGCAAAGAAAGCCTTTGCCATCAGCCAGCTCTTTGCCGTCCGCTAGCTGACGGTAAAGAATCTTTGCCGTCCGCTAGCAGACGGCAAAGAGGGAGGGGGGCCCACTGAGGAGCTGGTTAAAAAATACTTAACGTCCCCCCGCTTTGCCATCCGCCGCAGACGGCAAATATGAAGAAAAGCAGACGGCAAAGGAGGGCGGACGGCAAAGGCTACCCTAACTAACCTAACTAACGGCCGAGCCCCCTCCCTCGCCCGTTACTCATCTCTCTCCCTCGACCTCCTCCGCCCCCGCCCCCGCCGCCCGGCGCCACCCCCGCCCTCGCC